>NC_071982.1:12452100-12464449 GCF_026283585.1 Hylaeus volcanicus
CGAGGACCTCACAGTTAAATAGCACTTCTCAAATATTTAAAAAAAAAAAAAAAACGAAAGTATGTAAGTCGATTATCATTTGGTAATGGTCAATTTTGGTACCCGATCTATATTTACTAATCGTAATTTCCAATCAACGATTACCTTTATCTAATAATTTTATAAATTACCCTGGCACAAATGATACCCCTAATATTTATAGTCGTCGACTTAGCCGTAAAATTACACAATAATTGCACCGTGTAACGTTGGATAACGTACTGTACTAAAGGCTCTTTAAATTCGGTTGTCCTAGGAAACTGTGTAACTCGCACGGTCCTCGTAATTCGAAGACATTTATCGCGGGGTGCATTTAAGCGGGAGAGAGACGGCGAAACCAGTAGCGACTCCGTTAATTATAGCATTCGATGCACCAAGACATCCATGCCAATGATTCAGTGGCTCGATAAAATCTCACCAGCGGGTCAGATATGTAATGGCACTCGTATCGCGCACTGGCGTCGTTCCCTTCATTTTTTCCTGTTTTAATGAAACGTTTTCTAAGGCTCGCGTAACCGGGCATTAGTTGAAAATAGGAATGTTCGAACCCCAGTAATTATCAATCCCAAGTGTGCGGTCTCAAGTGGAGTGTAAACGCGAAGAAGTGACTGTGTTGTAATCGAATGCAATTATGGAGGATTTTCCATGGGTTGTAAATAATTAAAATGGAATTTTTAATAAATTTATCAAGACTAATAAAAATATTTATTCCATAAAGAATCTGTTTCAAATTCCAACCACAAAATTATCATAAAATTTCAATCTCTGGTTTCAATATTAAGAAATGTAACAATACAAAGATAATTGCAATTAAGATAATTACAAATTGGAAGAAGAAATGCTTTGGACCAATGAAAAAAAAAGCTCCTTATACCACAGTAATCAACAAAGACTCTCCATATCCTCCAAATGAATCCTCCAAAAAGTTCCATCCCTCCTCCACGAAAATAATTGCGTGAACGAAGCATCGAGCTCGCCTCGATTGAAATAATTACCCCCAAATAACGATTTATGATAATTTATGATAAACGTATACGGCGTTTATTCCCACCGAAAAACGCTGCTCGGCGATAAATCAAATCCCGAACGAGGTAATCTTATCTCCCCGGACCAATGTTTAATGACTCTTTATCCAAGCTCCTAAGTGACACTCGGTGACAGAAAAATGAATCCTTCTGAATATCATTAAACGCTCGCGCGGATTTCCGTGCCCCGTCGTATGCACACGTGAACACGCGTGCGTCACATAGCGAGCAGAAGGCTGAGCAGTTATACCTATCTGGGAACCGAGATCGCGAGTCGTGAATCTGCGAACTAGATAAGGGGATGATGCATCGCCTCGTTGTTAGAACGCCGGGCCGGTTTCCTCGACGACGATGACGAAATACTCCGCAATGGAAACTGTAATCGCGCGATTTACGAAACATTTTCCCATTCTAATCGTCTCGATTCACGGACTTACTTTGGTAGAAATCATGTGTCTGCAAAATTTTTTAGTAGATGTCGAAGGATATCTGGTGGGCATCTTTCTACGAGACTTTCGAGATGAAATCGTCTAGTGTAGTTTGTCGTAGGTTTAGGAAATTAGGAATTAATGTTCTTACAATGCATAAGATTAGGCTTATTTGGAGGCTTTTATTTTCACTTCTTGATGAAATTGCTTTTATGGAAATGGGACTTTGTCGGTTGATTGGATTTTTGTTTGAAGACGTTGCTAAGATTGAAATTCGTAATAGCCAAATGATAGAAAAGGGAAGGTTATAGCTCCAGCAATATTTGCTAACAAATTTTTATTTAATTATTATATATTTCGGTGTTCAAGCTCTGATCATTCTTGGAGATAGGAAAGTGCTTGCAAAATTAAAGTAATAGTACTAATACAGAATTGTTGTACTACATATAGCTGATTTTATTATAAAATATAAGGAAGAAGAATGAATTATATTATAAATTATAAGGAAGAAGAATGGCGATCTAAGAAACAGTAAGGAAATGTAGAAGAATAAAGTCAGACACTTGCAAATCCACCATCTTGAATTGTGAATGAAGTATATTATATATTATAAGGAAGAAGAACGATGAACTAAGAAACAGTAATGAAAATGTAGAAGAATAAAGTCAGACACTTGCAAAGGCATCATCTTGAATTGTGAATGAAGTATATTATATATTATAAGGAAGAAGAATGATGAACTAAGAAACAGTAATGAAGAACTAAGAAACAGTAATGAAAATGTAGAAGAATAAAGTCAGACACTTGCAAAGGCATCATCTTGAATTATGAATGAAATATGTTATAAATTATAAGAAAGAAAAATGACAATTTAACAAACAATAAGGAAAATATCGAAGACTGAAGCCAGACATCAAAACCACCATCTTGAATTGCGAATGAAATACATGTACTATAAATCATAAGACAGAAGAATAACAATCTACGGGACAGAAAGGAAAATATTGAAGAATAAAGCCAGACATCAAAACTACTCTACAAAGCCACCATCCTGATGCATCAGTTTCCAAAGGCTCGTACCATCTGTTGCCCCCCTCCCCTCCCTCTTTAAGTCTAATTTACTCGAAGAATAGATTAAGTTGCTAATAAATCCGCGAGTGATAAATCTCGGACCAATCCCTTCCGAATCGTGCTGTATCGCCTAACATAAACACCTTCGCGATATCTCAGCGCGCATAAAAATCCTGTCCGCGTTCGCGAACATCGACGCACCTGTTGCTTCAATTACGTCACCTCCTCTCCTCGTGGTATCCGTTAATCCGCGCGAACAAGAAGCGAGGAGAAGCACTCGCGGGACTCATTGTTCCCTTGTCCATCGGTGTAAAAATACGGCGTCCAAGATATACAACGTACAGGTGTACCAGGCATTAACTGGTGCTCCAGGTATTCCGGCTATCCGACCGTAACGCCTTAGGGGAATTTACTGTCCCGGGAGGCTCTTATCTCGGCTTACTTTATTGGCGTTTATCGTCGAGGTCGATTTTCTTTCTCTGGCATCGTTTTAACCCCTCCTCGAGCGGACCATAAAAAATTACGCCTTTTGGCGTGGCATTTCTTAATGACAATGTTGTTCGGCGCTGTAGAGGTTTTCAACTGCTCTAATGATATGCAGTTTTATTGCTTATGCTCGATATTGCGAATTTATTCGTTTGTAAAGAGGTAGCATTTTTTGTATGTTTTGGGTATTTTAGGATTCCTTGGGAACCATAAGTTTTTTCATATCGAACTTCATCATCTTGCACTTCTCGAAAGTTTAATTCATTGGTCCATGATTCCGTGTCCTGTCTCAGTTGATGTAAATCTAGATTAATATGTAGCAATTCATGATATCCTCTTGCAAGATGTAAGTGTAATTCTTTCTAAATATACAGGTAAAGTGTTCGATACGAAAATATTGCGATGATAAGATAACTTCCAGGCGTTTATATCACAAACACTATATCCAAAAAGTCCCGAAGCATCCTCTTTAGAAATTTTTTAATATGTCTCCATTAACACTTACTAAATATACAACTAGGTATATCTTTGAAATTAACCCTTAAAAGTCTGATTTTCAACATTAAATTTAAAAAAATGTCAATGTATTTATTATTTGAACAATTTTGACAGCTGACGTTTATTTCTTTAACTTTTGTTCAGAAGAACATCATGCAATGGTAACATATGACAAATATTAAGAACAATCCAATTGCAAGCGTACAATTCGATTTAAAAGTCCGGTATCGAATTTGAAACTTAAGGCATTTAAGGGATTAAAGGGGAAAGGTACACAGCCTTGGCCCTACTTTAACCTTCTACCATTTACCTTTATCCGACAAATTTTCTCTCTTAAAAATAACATTTTCCTTCCGCAAGTGCGCACATATCGACCAACGACACGCGACACCCGCGGCGTTCCCACAGCTCAATTCAAGATCAAAAACAGCCTCGAGGCTGTCGATAAAAATAAAAAATAAAAACACTTAGGCCGCCGATCGATCCCAATCGAAGAGAATCGACCGTGTCACGCACCGGATAAACCGAGCCCGCGCGTCCAGAATCGATTATCGATGAATCGTCGATGACTGGCCCGATCCTCCTCGAGAAAGGGGCCCGGAGTCGACTTTGTTGCTAGACGAGTCTCGAGATTTGGCCCAGTAACCGTCCGCGTGTGTTCCTGGCGCGTTTTAATCCGCCAGGACGGATGAAAATGGGCGTATCGAATCCGAAAGGAGTCATCGCAACCAGAGCGAAAGGAGTTTTGAATATAATCGCGGTAGGGAGCATTGTGCGGTCGCCACCGAGACAACCGAGTCGGGACCTATCCCAAGAACTTACACGGACACCTTCTCTCCGATTAGTCACGGTGTATCGAGCACCAGAAACCCATTCGCCACAGGCTGTCGAGTTAAAATCTCCGTGGGCAAAGAAAGCTGCCTGGGCATGCTGACTATTCTCGTTGTCGCGACGGAAAACTTCGAGATTAGTCTCGGAGATCTCGACGGAGGATAATAATCGGGTCGAGGGTGGAATCGAAGGGTTGCTGAGAATCTCTGACAGCAACGATGATCCTTTGGGAAAGTGGACCGTTAAATCTCTGGTGTTTTAGAATTAAATTGTTATAGAATGTTAAAGGAAAACAGTATTTGCTATATACGATCTATGTTGACGTTACTAATTGAATAAAATGAACAATAAAATATTTTTGGTGTAAGAAATCGAAAATTTAACATTCCCCTCTAAAAGAGATTAAAATTGAGAGTGGCAAGGAAGTCGGTACATGAATATTATAAAATAAGAAAATTGAAAATTGAGTTACGAATGGATAGAAATACCACTTGATGTAACTTATATGCATTAAATATATGCTTTCATGTTAAATAAAATTACACGTGTGCTTTTATCAATGGGAATCAATGGGCACCAGGGGTTACTAAAATGGAAGTAGTTAATTTTGGCAAGGTAACTTTTAGAAAACACCGCTAAACGTCACATTCAAAATGAATGACTATAAAATATCATCTAACAAGTGCATAACAATGTGATTGCTCTCTGTAAACAATGTAAATCCTGTCAGTTTATTCATGTATTATTTTATACATTTTGAAACCTATTGTGACATTCAAGTCCACTTCTATGAAGTTCGTTTTTGAATTGTTGGATGACAGGACAAGATATTATAAGATATTTTATTTTAAACTTGTTTTTCTACACGAAAATTTAAAATAAAATATCTTGTACCTATCATTTTCATAATATGCTATTTTTATTCTATTCTCTTTTACAATCCATAATCTCATAATAATTTCCTTCCGTTGAACAACCTACGAGATCCCGATATTTGAAATCAGATAACAAAAATTTAATTGAGATGGCTCGGAGCACGATTGTGTGATTGACTATTTAGAATGATTCCATTCAGAAATATCTACGGATATTAAAATTCTGCATTAGCTTCTGTGACACAAACTTATCAGTTCAACATATGATTGAAGTCTGTTCAAAGTTTAATATGGCAAGGGATAAAAACAACATGCCACGTGATATTTAAAAAGCTCTCAATGATAAAGAACATTTAACGGATGTAATTTCGTTTATCAACGATTTACACCTTGGCAACCTTATTTAAAGAACAAGTCACTCAGTAGTCGCTAATGACCTGTGGAGTTGATGCGACTAAAAATAAACGTAATAAAAAAAAAAAAAAAATTCTGCATTGTCAGAGTTATCGAAATTGGCAATTACTTTCTACAATATTACTAATATGCCCGATTAATAAGATATGTAATCTTCGAGAACACAATGGCTTTCAGATTCTTGTCGCGTTCAAGACGAGTTAAAGCGCATGAGCTTCAAAAAAGCTCATGCATGTGTCCTGGTATTATATAGTGTATTATTATTTATATATAGTGTATTTAACTCGACTCGAGCACGACGAGACCAAAATTCGACGAGTACACTCGCGCAGAGCACCGAAAAGGTAAATAGCATCCAAATTCCTCCCGAAAATCTCGATAGACCCATATTGTTCTCTGCGCCTACAAACACAGGGACCATCGGGAACAGAGGGCCGAATTAATAACCATATTTAGGTTCCCAGGTCTGAGCATTCGTGGAAGGGGTAGGTGGGGGATGCGCGGGTCGGGAGATTCAATAAACCGCGCTATAAATACGGGAATTAGATATGAAGTGATACAGTTTGCACGCGTGCAAGGTACCTGCAGGTCCGCGCACTAAATAACGCCGCCTCGGTGGGAACAGGCCCTGCCCACGCACCCGCGCACGCACGGGGACCACTTAGTAAGTCCTTAATCCTTATCTATGCGTATCGCGCATATGCAATGCAAAGTGGACACGCATATTGACCGAACGAGAGAGGGATCAGTCGACTTATCTGCCAGAGATAAATGCGACTCTGCGTGGATCGCCACGGGGCCCCGGACCATCGACGGTCCCAGCGTTCGAAAAAGCACGTGGTTTCCGTTCGCCTCGCGGTTCACCATTAATTTCGCTCCGCGATCGCTCGAGACCTTTCCGGGGGCCTTTCTGCGAGTCCACGTTTAATTTCCCCCGCGATCTTTACCGACGCGCGCGTCGCGTGGGCGGGTTTGGCGATCTTCGTGTGCGATCGTCGCTTTACGGCCTGGCAAGCTAGACTTATTGGGTAGTGGGTGTCGGGACGTTCGTCGAAAGTGCGTTTTCGTTGGTGATTGCGTCGCTAATTGACACTTTCGAAGCGTTTCGAACACCAGATGCACGGCCTGGGAGAGAATGAGCCGATGGAACGCGGCTGTGGTTGTATGTGTGCGCTCTGGCCAGTGTATTTTGTAAGTGTTGTTGGGGGTGGTTTGTTTCTTTATTTTATAAGGGTACGTAATCTGTTTTATATCGAGTATCGTAACTATTGCTCCAATCTTGTTATAAATCAACAAGTCTTGCACACGTCTCTTTTCCAGATCTCATTTATATTTTTTTTCTTTTTTTTTCGTTAATCCTTAACCTCTTACATTACATTACTTTACACGTCCGTTAGGGCCCCTTGGCCCTTTTTATAGCTCGACTGACTTTTGTTTTTCGTAACACAGACGTTTTAATCGATATTTCTGATTCTTTATTCACAAATATTGAGATTTCGAACTGAAACCTTGTTTTTATCGAAACAAAATATAGTCTACAACCTTCCTCGGGATGCAATCTATCTCCTTGCCAAATTTTATCGAAATCTGTTTAGCGGTTCAGGCCTGGAAAGGTAACAGACAGACGGAATTGCGAAGTATGGACTAGATCAGTATTGAAAGGAACAGGAGGTTAGAATTTTTAGTTAAGGGTAGTTTTGTAGAATTAATGGATTTTATAACGCATATAGTATTTGAAGCAAATATTAATTTTATATTAATTTTACCCCTTAAATAAAGTTGTGGTAATTATGATAGGTTTGAGAATTGTGAAGTGTCAAAAAGTATAGTTGAACGTTGAAAAAAGTCGTCAAAAAATTATGAAACAGTGTTTACTCCCAGTTTATGTCCCAAACTGATTTGGAATCAGTAACCCTAGCGACAGCTCGTAAAATACAAATTACAAATCATCCAATTATGATATAAATAATTCTTAATATGTTCGTTACAAAATATCCATCTGATCTTATCCCTTTCAATTCAGTCGCTTATTTATTAAATACAATTTTCTCACTCAACAATGTTACCTAATATTGATTCCAATTAATAATAAACTATTCCATCTAAGAAATATACCTAAGACCAAAACTACAAGACCAAAAGAATGTACCCCTTCTTGCTCTGAAACATCAAAGAAAGCATTCCCAATATCCTTCTGCTCAATTAAAGTTAATTTATATCATCACTATCAGAATCAAGAATTTGCACCCTTGGAGTTTATTCGCGATGGAATTTACATGCGTCTTAATTAAAAAAAAAAAAAGAAAGAAATGTAATTGTTGCTTGAGGTTTAAAAGCATTATAACGAAAGAGCGTCACGATCGTCCTGTTAGCATTCTGCAGCTCGTGTTCGTTGCAATCGAAAAACAATTTAAAGCGTTCGATTCGCTCGTGACGTGTCGAGTTGCTCTTCCTCCTCTTAATAGCATTCAATTTTCCGCTTGTTTCGCAATTAAAGTTTTTCGATAGAGAGCGACTAGTCTGGTCGCTACGACCTGTTCGTTACTCGCTTAGTAAATTCTAATTAAAAAGCCGTGTATCTCGAGTGCAGATTCCATCGATGCAACGGAGGAATACGTATTCGAGGTACAAGGTGATACGATTTTGCCGACGTTTAATAATCCTGTAACAGGGTACAGAGTGGCACTTGTATCCTAAATAACGTTGAGGAGATTCTATTGGGTCTTCGATTTTTAATTTATCATTTTTTTTAAATGGAGGTTTTAATGTTTGTGTTATTAGAGTTAGAAGCATTAGCGTCAGCGATAGTTAACTTCATTTAAGTGGATTGTTAGTATAATCAATTGGATAAATAGTTGGACATGATTAAATATCTATGATCTATTCATTGCATTGATAATTATTGAAATTAATCTAGCGAATATTCCTTCAATCAACTCATTAACCCTTAAATGGACAATGTTGTTTTTAAACAACATACTAAACATCACAGATAAAATTGACCTTCTTTTAATTTTTTGTTAATTTTGACAACTAGTTTTTATTTCTGAACGAATTTTGTACTTTTTTTAATGTTGGCACTATCCAATATTTTTATGCATTGAAAATAAGTTAATGTCAAATGTCACTTTGAAGAAAACTTTGAAAACGTGAAACAAAAATCGTCCATTTAAGGGTTAATAAAATTGAGTCGATGAAAGAAAATTCGCGATACGAACATGAATCTTATTTTCCTAAATTCATGATCTAGTAATTTAATTGATAATTTTTCATATCGATCTAGTAAATATTTCTTCAGCCCACTCGATAATAAAATTGAACCGATACAGACAAAATTTGTACTACAAACATGAATTTTACTTTCTTAAAATTCATGAACCTAGGCAATCATAATAAACAAAAAAAAACAGAGATATTCCATTTCGTGTATATTAAAGAATTGAGAAAAATCAAAAAGTTTTCCAAATACCGAAAATCTTACTTATTGCCACTACCATAGTTTCTCCCATGGACTTCAACTATTTTGCATAAATTTCTGTGTCGCAAACTTCATCCCATACGCGAGTGGGACACTTCAATTAAGAATCTCGAATCACCAACACCGTAACGAATTCGTAATTAGGAACCTATGAATGTCGATTACTGCCAGACGGCGACGTAAATCAGCGTGTTGTGAGCAGTAACATCGCCTGACAACGCTAGGCGAGCCACGGTGACGCTCCGCGTGTATGTACGCATACGATTGAAAAAAAAAAAAGGAGAATTGGATTAATCATCGTCGAGCCGCGAACGTGGGGCGTCTAGCGCGCACGCATCGACAACAAATTTTATCGTACGTTTTATTGTATCGGGTGTAACAGGATCGACGTATCCCCCCCGATCGGAGTAGAAAGAATTCGCCATCGGCAGGTTAATTTAATTCGTATTCAATGCTAATGGAAGGTGAAGTGCTCGTGATTCTTCGTACGCGTCGGCCTTCCTACGCGATCGTCGCGTCTGTCACCAGTCTTCCTCTTCCCAGATTCTAGTCGAGAGGAAACGTCATCCCTTTGGATGCGGTGGAGGTTCTCTGGATGTGTTTACGTCGAAGGGTCCACTCCCGTAGGAGAGAATTTTTTAAATTACATGTACAGTCAGTTCTATGAATATTTGTACCTTGTATGTCTGTTGAAAAAATTTGTGTGGATTAAATAATAGCTTTGATGTCTCCAAATAAGTGTTTCATTATAAATATATACAAGTGTAAATTTGATTCGTGTACGTGCTTGTAACGAAACACTCATTGGGAGACATCAAAGCTATTATTTAATTTGGACAAATTTTTGGATAACAGACATAGAAGGTATGAATACTTATGGGACTGACTGTAGATCTCTGGAGTATCTGACAAGGGAACATATTTATAGAATATAATATAAAATTTAAGAAACACGTATCTTTCATTTTTGTCCATAGTTTGTATACACAAAGTTGCAAAACGATGGATTAACACGTAGTAAGAAATAATAAACAAGAAGAATAAATGTTCGATATGTTATTTAAACAGATAATGTTTATTGAAAATTTCTTATGCAGAACAAGTCCCTATTTAAAGACACACAATTAAGAAAAGAAAGCTTTCAACTATCTCCTTCGATTTCGGAGATATTTCCAAAAATAAATACATTTTGCACCCTTAACTTTGAGGGCTGTTATCGCCCCTTTAACGTGAACGCTGGCAGATATAAAAAAAAGAAGTATGAGATATTTTCTTGGAAACAATCTTACCAGATATGTTTCATTGAAATCGGCGTGTGTCGATACGATATGTTCCCTTGTGAGATCTACAAAAATCTTGAAAATTAATTTACTCCTCTCTTACGCGTACAAACAATCGCTTATAAATCTTAA
Organism: Hylaeus volcanicus; assembly: GCF_026283585.1. Classification (NCBI taxonomy): domain Eukaryota; kingdom Metazoa; phylum Arthropoda; class Insecta; order Hymenoptera; family Colletidae; genus Hylaeus; species Hylaeus volcanicus. The sequence continues at coordinate 12,462,658 of NC_071982.1, forward strand.
ACTATTAAGATGCAAACGAAACGGAAAGCGGTACAAAAGGGTACAAACGATTCTAAAGAACAGGGAGAAAACGGATTTCAAAAATCTCAACGTCAGGTGCAGGCCATATTTTTAATTTGTTTTATTTATCAATTGATAAAGATACGAATGAAACTATCAGTGGTACAATCAAGTACAAACGAAATACTATCATTTTCCATACAAAAAAAATTAATTTTTGAAAAGTCAGTTACCAGTTTCACATAGCTATCCATTGGATCGCCATAAACCACATCTATCTCCTATTAAAATAGCTTTGTCTACTAAAACAATAAAACAACCTGACTTCTGATTTCTCGGTTCAGTATCAATCTCAGATTCGAACGTTCCACGAAGGAACGTTCTTACGGTCAAAGAATCGACTGGACTGTTCGCGAGCGAAATTCTTGCCAAGAGCAAAAGTAGGTGGAACAAAAGGCGCAACGCCACGAGAGAGGCATCTAAAACCGCCTGGAAAGAAGTGAAAAGCCATGGAACAGGTGAAGCTGACGTTCCCGCGAGCCGAGAGAGGCCATAACTGGTCCTCAAAGGGAAAGGCAGCGGGTTCGCATAAATTCGCGATATTATCTGGGCGCAAAGGTATATTCTTCATCCGGGCAGAATGTCCAGCGCGGATTCCCACGCACGAGAGCCTCGTCCAATTTCGAAATTTCGGGGTCGACCGGGTTAAATGTTAACACGGGAATTATGCTAATTTTCGGCAGCGGCCGGGTCATCGGGACATTCGTCATCCGCCGCGGGCCGCGGTTTTCTGCTCGCTTTTTGCGGCGCACGATTATGCGAATGTACGAAGGTGGTCCACCAGCAAACAGGCACGTATTTGAAAGTATAATTCCTTTTTTTTCCCCCCTCCCCATCACGGCCTCCTCTTTACTATTTTCATACGCGAGCCTCTTCTGCGCGATCCTTACTGATGTGGATTTCAACTATAATATGAGATGGACTTGGAAAGTAATGTCGTTTTTGTGAATCTCGACACTTATTTATATCATTTATTCGTTCAGTAATTTTTGTCGAACCGGCATTGAAAATTTGCATACTAGGTAGCAAAAGGCTGTTAATAACGAGGGTGATTACATGATTGATTAAAAATAGTAATTTATTAAGAATGCATTTATTTGAACTTAAAGTAAAAGATATTACATTACTTTTCGGTCGCCCTAATAATACGATATTGTAGTTTCTTGTCATTTTAAATATTGAAAAGAGATATCGAACGTTACTCGAAATTAAGAATTGTTAATTATTTAATTTTGTTCAACTGAAATTATATTTGGAGTTCGATGAGAATTATATAACGATTAGATATCAATCGAAAGATGAATTTGGATGAACATAAACTTCTGGGTGTAATTACTCTGCCGTGAGAAATAGTGAAATAGTTGTTGTAAAGAGGAGGAAAGAAGTGTTGAAGGTGAGACACATAAAGAAAGAGATTTATGTTAAAATATATTGGGTTGTCCAGAAAGTTCGTGATAATTTTTAAGAAAAACTCAAAGGCACATTTAAATTTTGATATCTATTTATTGAATTACATAGGCACCATCTTATCCCACAACCTCCATCTTTTTAAGGGATGCATACATGTTATTTGCTCTCAACCATTACGATATATTCGGACCTGTACCACCTATCAAAAATTGACATGGACTTTCCAGACAACCCAATAGAATAATTTCGTAGTAGTAACGGTGAAATTAAATAACATTACATCCAGGGTTGAAAAGTCTAATAAAGACGATGTATTTTAAAA
>NC_071982.1:12464459-12516510 GCF_026283585.1 Hylaeus volcanicus
CACTCACCCCCATTTTGCTACGCTTGACGACCAACATTCATAGCAACAACGAAGCACACTATAGAATCTATAGAAATAGAATAGAGTCTTCTCAACAAAAAACAATCGTTCAAACACCTGCTCCATTATGGACAATAAAAAGTTAACTTAGATCAATTGATAAGAACTCTGCTAATGTTTTCCTCGTTCCAACTCATAACATTTGATTCACAAGTTCCTCGATTTCCTGAATGGTCGAGTCCAGAAGGTTCCACTGCCCCACTATTGGGCCCTGCATCGATAAATTAGATCGCCTCAGTGTTTTCCCTGCTCCAACCCCCGTTTGATTTACAATTCCGTCGGCGGGAAATGACCGACGAAAATGAAAGAAACTTGTCGAACGTCCGCGTTACGATCTCCGACAAATTTTGACCACGTCCAGCGGAGTTATTGAGGGGCGAAACGGTTTCGTCCGGGGTTCCCGAAGGGATCCCGACGTTTATACACGGTCGGCGCTAATTAAAAGGATCCAACGGCGGGCCTCCAGCGACAGATAAGATCGGCGTTGACGCGACGAAAAGGAAACTTCGTCGGTTCCACTAGCTTTCTCGACGGTCAGGTGAGATATTTTGCACCGACCACGTACCGTTTCGAGAATTCGCTCGGGGGTTGTCACCAGCTCCGGTTAACTATTGGCTACGGTCGAAAGGGGCTTCGGGAACGGGGGAGATCCTGGCGGGCGATATAAATAATTTGCCGGGCCTAATTTGGGGAAACATTCTTGCTTTATTCGTCATGGCGGCGTAATGACACCAAGGCTTCGGTGTTGGGGCAGCAATTACTCTTTTTGGACAACAATTGGACGTTCCAAGTAGTTTATTCGTGTTTGTTCGGCGATGTAAAGGGTTTTATATATTTAGTATACATTAGCTTTTTCTATTATGTTTTACATATTACATATTTGTAGGTATTCAGATAGGTGGATCTATATGTTCCAATCTTATCCAATTCAATATTTTCTTATTTTGAGGACCGTGGATTCTCCAGCAACTACCTTTAACCTCTTGAGAGATATTGACACACGTGTATACGTTTGCTTTCGCATCAAAATTATCGTTGTTTACGATCACAATACTTTTTAGAATTAAAAAATGTACAGTATTAAAGTGAGACAGTATATTTGTACATTAAAATCGATGTACAGAAAAAGATTCCTTTGGTCTGTGTGTATGAAATTAGAAAAGAAAAATTTCATTTAAAATGCATCCCTCAAGAGGTTCCCGCTGTCGCAATCCACGATATTGTACTTGAAGACAACCCCCAAAATAAATTCGAATTATAATGCAGATTTAAATAAAAACTGATCTTGTTCCAGCGATCAAAAATGTCCCAAAAAGGGACCTTCGAGGTTTCCATAAATTAAAAGTCGACTCAAGCGTCGCATTCGACCGAAGGGAGGGCAGGGCGTGGTCGACATCAGGTTACCCGCGATTTTCGAACGTAAATTCCACGACCTGTTCACTAATCCACGAAATTATATTTCAGCATTGACCTCCGCTGCCGGACCAGCTGTGACAAAGCTCGTCTCGTATTTTCGGCGATTAACCCTCTTTCGTCCGGTTGATGCTAAGTTATGAATTTCCAGCGAACGTTCGCAACGGGTCACCCACATCACGAGTGGGAGTGGTGTACATCTTCCGTAGATTTCTCTATTCCGATTCTGGGCTCTGCCTGTGATTAGCGAACGGCTTAGGAAACGCGTGGGCAGCGAACGCGTGGCGCAGAAATGGAGTCTGGTTAGCTTTTTCTTCTCTCCTCGAAAATTTCCAACTTTCCATACGCGGTCGCGAGAACGTGAGTAGGGAAACGTTTAGTGGTCAATTCAGGTATGCGTGATGTCGGAGTCTTTATTTGTATTCGCTTGTGCAGGTGCGATATCGATGTAGTCTGTGTAGACTTTAAATAGATATACAGTAAATCAAGTATTCGTACCTTTGATGTCTATCGAAGACGTTTGTGTAAATTGATTGATAGGTTCGATGTTTTCAAATGAATTTATACATATTGTGCAGTTTATTTATGTATATATTTGTAATGAATCATTTATTTGGAAGCATCAAAGCTGTCATTTAATTTAGACTTTCTCTTCAGTAGACATGGAGGTTACGAATAATTATGACACTTCGGTGTTGGGTCAGGAATTATTCTTTTTGGACAATAATTGGACGATGTAAGGAGTTTTATATATTTATTATATATTAGCTTTATATATATTTTCTATTATGTCACATTCTATTACATATTACATATTTGTAAGAATTCAGATAAATGGATCTATATGTTCCAATCTTATCAAGTTCAATATTTTCTTATTTTGAGGACTGTGAATTCTAACTTCTAACTTGTAATTTCTAACTTCTTAAGGACTGTATATAGGTGTGAAGACGCTTTCATTTTTCGTTTGAAGTATCTATGTGTATTTAAGTATCATTTCTAGGATGTAAATAGGGGAGAGAGAGACTATTTTTTCTATTTTATATATATATATATATATATATATATATATATATATATACATTTTATAAACATATTTTAAACCTGTTTTAAATGGTTCTTCTTTAATCGTGTTTAAAATATGTTTTTTTTTTTTTTATAAAAACCAGTGGCACCATTCGAAAGCCCTTGAAATTCTCTATAAGATACTGATGTCGATGTCATTTGGTCCCAATCCATAGATTATGTTTCTCAGTTTCATTACATACTACTCCATTGCAGTTGAAATTTGTTTATAATAGAATTTTATTAGGACAGAAATTTCAACGAGATACAAACTGAAATTTTGAGTATTCCAGATGGTATGAACCATAAATTGTACAGAAAAAAATTGAGATTAATAACGTGGTTAATTTTCGAGTGATAAAATTGTGAACATAGTATTACTAGAGACACAGCTCTGGTGATTTCAATGCGTGGCACGGTGAGGATAAGCAACTACCTCGCTTAAAGCATCGAAGTCTCCAAACGCTACAAGATACGTTATTACATCTGTCTTATGAGCCACCACTGCTCCAATCCCTCCACAAATGTATAAATAGAAAGACACATTAACCCTTTGCAGGTGACTCTCAGTCACCACTAGGTTTCCTTTAGGTTTAATTTCGTTGGAACTCGAAGTGCCAATGAAATGATTGTCGTTGAGGCAAAGGTGACCTGATTTTCAAATCTCAAATTACACATCTCATTTTCGAGGTCAATCTAAGCTTAGCATTCGCGACAATAGAATGCTAAGAAAGCATCTCGAGTTGCTGACAGATACCAGAAAAAAAGGCCTCGAGTGCAAAGGGTTAATATCTATTTCCAATTACTACTATAAAAGTGACAATTGTACACATCGTCCAAAATATGTATCTCAAGTACAATTTCCTCGACTCTTGCACTCGCTTCGAATCGCGTGTCACGATGCGCTTTAACCAATCGAACGAAATAAACCTGTCGAAGGTAGATGCAGAGTACCCACGGGAAAAAAGTGTGGGAGTGAAAGGTCAGCGTGAGAAAAACGGAAGAGTGGCGCGCAGAGACCAACAGAGAGGAAGACGCAAGGTCCTTCGAATGCTAAAAAGTCCCCAGCAAGTGCTCCCCCCTTGGTCCAATCGCGGATGGGCGTTTCTTTCGATGCATATAGTGGGGGTGGGTGGGTGGCTGGGAGGGAAAGGGCAGCGATTCAATTTATGCCCCGACAATGCGGCTTTGTCTCGCCAAATTATCATACATGAACCTACATGCATAGTCCCCGTTGCGGCGCATTATCATATCATAGACGCGCATTAAAGTACCGGTTTCCCTCCCCTGCCCCCTCCCTCCTTCTCTGGCTGTGGTATTAACGCGAGAGGCGCCTGTGTTTATGCGACCGGGAAAGGAAGAATCGCCTTCGCGGCGAGGCGCATCGTCGATTAAACGTCTCGCGACGAGACGATTTCGCGGACCGTCTGCCGAGTTCCCTGCTCGCGGCCATTACCGTCGACTCTGCCACTCCGAATCGAGCCTATCATTCCCGGAGATTTAGGTGATTCATAACAGGCTCGCGTCCCGCGGTTCGTTTTGGCGTTACTTCGCGCGTTAGGGTTATTTATCTGGATAGTCTCTAAGCACTGCTACTGGCGAAGGTGGAAGAATGGGTTTGGATTCAGTTGGCGCTAGAAACGAATAGAAGACAGTTCGACGACATTTTTTTAGAGCGTTTCATATACCGATTATGAAATAATTCATACTTGAATATCGAGAATATTATTTGGGTTTAAAGATCGAAAACGTACGAATCTTTAGCCCTTTGCACTTGGATGTCTTCTATGAGATAATTTGAGAAATTTGACTTTTTTTTCCGTATCTGTTTTTCGGTTTCCAATACATAGTTGTTTGGCAGGCACTCCTCGGGAAAAACTATGTATTTGAAACCGAAAAACGGATAGAGAAGAAGAAGTGAAATTTTTTTTAAATTGTCACAATGTAAAGTTTGACATAATTTTTCACTTGCTAAATCTACGTAATAAATTTTGGTTATGCGCCAGAGAGATGGGAAATTTAACGCTCTTTCGAATAGTATACTTAGTTTTAAGTTTGCACTGCAATTTGATGGAGTTATGGCCGTTTGAAGAGTGTCAGGTCGAAAACATAGAAAAAATATTAAAAGTGAAAATACTCAAGAATAAGGCGACACAAAGAAAATGTCTAAGAGTGATTTTTTGTTGGAAATTTGTTGTGAAATTGACACCCTGCATATGTCCGAACTTATATGTAGATATACCCTATATATGACGAACTTATACCCTGTATACATAAGCAAACATAGAATTATTATAATAGTTTAATTTTTGGCACGAGCATGTGTTTAATACAATTTAGCCTTGTGAAGTAGGCCACTATTTCAATTGATACGATATTTACTGTAAATATACCCTCAGGGGCTGTAGCTATGTTCGATTGTAGCTATAGTACGGGCTTAGCGATCCCGAGGTACCCGAGCTAGGAGCGAAGAAGTCAAAGATTGATCTAAAACAGTTTAAATGTTATACGGAAAGAAACACGTGTTTGCAAGACCGGTGATCTATAACAAGCGAGACTGTACTAATAAGTGCAGTAATCAGATTATAAAACAGAAACAAACAAATGTGCTGAGTTCTAGGACTCGCATTCTGTCATCAATGACTTGTTCTTAAAGCCGCTACTATTTCACTAGAGATTACACACGTGCAATACAATCATTTCCTGTTTTTCGAATTAAATATAGATTCATTAACATTTGATTGCATACTTTGAAAAGCACCATGTCTCCAAAGATGTAATATCCAATAAATAAAATCAGAAATCTCTAAATGTCATCCGTCGACTAAACCGACAAGTATAAAAATATTCTACGCAACACCGCGCAATACTCGAACAACCGCTACCCTTCACCAGTTTCCAAATCGTCCGTTAATAACCCATTTCTATAATTCTTTCGATGAACCTGCCTCCTCGCGTTTCGAAGGGAATTCAGCGTAGGTGATCGTTCATCATCCGTCGCGTTGCCACATACGCAGCAACGCACAAACATAATGTTAACAAGTCACGCTTTAATCCGTGGCTGCGTTCCACGCACGCCAACCCCTTCGCAACGCATTAACTTCTCGTCACGGCGAACGAAATGCTCGCGATAGGGCCCAGGTAAATTTCTATTAAAGAACAGCGCCGGGTCAAGATAATTACGAGCGTCGGCTGCGTGCAAACAAGATAAGTTACAAGCCTGCTGGTCGATCCCGATCGATCAATCATACCCCCATCGTGAAATGCTGCGGAAAGTATGCGGTCATTAATCCTGCGCTCGGGGGGGGCATGCGTGAAACGCGAGGGGACGACGGCCGAGCGAACATCGTCGTATTGTGCAACAAAATAACATTGAGTGATTTCAAGATTTTGTGGAATGCGTTAGGTAACCGCCGAGTATTTATAGAGATCCATAATCATTTTTATTGGGGAGGAATGTTTCATTTGTGTTGGCTCAGAGACATTTTCTTTAGTCTTTTTATTGGCTACTTAATTTTCTTGAATATGTAGACTATATAAATATTTGATTTGTGGAATTAACATAGAGGAATTTTCTTCACTTTTCTATTGTGTACACAATTTTCTTGGTAACGTGGATATAGATAAAAATATTTGATTTGCGATAGCTCAGAGGAATTTTCTTCACTTTTTCATCGTGCACTCAACTTTCTTGGTTACGTGGATACACAAACAAATATTTGATATGCAATAGCTCGGAGGAATTTTCTTCACTTTTTCATTGTGCACTCAATTTCCTTAAATATGTGGAGTATATAAATATATACATAAAAATATTTGATTCGTGGTAGCTCAGAGGAATTTTCTTCACTTTTTCATCGTGCACTCAAGTTTCTTGAATATACGGAATATAGTTCCATCGGATTCGTAATTTAAATGATACATGTAGGAAAACATAATTGAATAATGCGAATAAATTGTGGATAGTATACGTGACAAGTACCTTTGTTAAATGGGGAATACCAGTTTGGATATTATTACTAGACCGTGGAAATTCATGCATTTATGCTAAGTGCGTTTATGGCATAAATTCAACACACATAAAATATCAAAAATAAAATAGATAATACACGGCTGAAAATATAAGAGATACTTCCATTTTAATTTTAGTTACTCACGCAATTTATGCGAAAACCAGATACAGAGTGGATGCATCTATGTAGAATAAAGTATTAATATTATGACATTATTTTATGCACTTGCGCATGGTTTTTATATTACTATATAGATACGAATGCATAAAATCTGCAGTTTACTAATGCCATTTTATGAAATCGAGAAGAAAAAAAAAAACGCACTGAAACCGTTCGCGGGTATCTGACAGGAAACGTTCCACGCAAAAATAAGTAAATCGCATTATAAACCATAAATATTACAATCTCTTCAGCGTGTCGTTCCGCAACATTGCTTGTTACCCCTCGTCTTGCCTACAACAGTTCCTAACAACACGGACTATACACAGTTCCGTTCCAGCCAGCCACTTACGTCTCATAATGTTCCAAGTTAATAGTCAGATCAGTCGTAATAAATTTGCATTAACTCGTTTCCCCCGCATTATCCACGTGCTCCTCCCTTCGATGATAAAGCTAAGTTATTAGCGAGGACACGCTCGCGCCGCGAATGGCAACGTTGATTCATGGCGGCTCATTTCGTAAAAAAACAGCTTGCAAAATGCAGTAGGCAGTAAACCCGCGGCTAATCCGTCGATGGCTGCCAAATGTCACGTTTGACGACGTTTCTATGGAAATTACAAATCAAAAGGGAGAATTGAGACAAAGATCTCCGCTGCAGGAGTAGCAGAGGGCTGAATTATTGTTGTATTATTGTTTACGAGGAAATGGACCACAAATTGAATCGGAAAGAGTTGAGATTAATAACGTGGTTAACTTTCGAGTAATAAAATCGTAAGCGTAGTATTACCGGAAGCTTTGGTGATTTCAATGCGTGAGATGGTAGGAACATAGTACCTCAAAGCGTTGAAATTTCCGAAAGCAATGAGACACTAATATCTGGCTTACGGGGTGATTATTGGTGAGATCATTTTATTTCTTTGCAAATATATGACCATAAAGTAGAAATATTAATATCTGCAAATACGAATAAGATAGAGCAACAGTGAAGAGTCAATTCGTTATACACGTCAGTGAATATTATTCCTGTAGATGCACATTCTTTTATAACAAGAAAGGAAGTTTGGCTCGGCTGAATGCCCTAACAATTTTATGTCATCAAACCATGTACCAAGACCTCGTTAGTAATTTCTCTGATTTTTCTCACATATCTACCGACGGATCTAAAACTAAGGAAAGCTGTACGATAATTTATGAAGATATAGCAATTACAATTAAATCGAACAGCGACGCTTCATCAACGTTATGTGAACTAATTGCTTTCCAACAGACTATCAAGGTTACATTAAGTAGAGGAAGAGCAAAATGTGCCATATTTTGCGATTCAAAAAATGCCATCCAGTCTATGGAAGATACTTCCAAGTATGAAGATATAGTCACTACGTGGCAAGAAATGTACGCCTCGTCGTTGAAGAAAGGAACCAAATTGTCATCAGATGGATTCCGTCGCATGTTGGAATTGAAAAAAACGAAATGGCAGATGAGTATGCTAAAGAAGCGCCTAATTCGTCGACAGAAATGTTATTTTATACCTCTTTCCATGGAGCGCAAACAAAATATTGCTAAACGAGCACTTGACAAATATTGGAACAATATCTGGAAAGAAGCTGTACCTCCTCGGCGACTATCGCTAAAAAATAATTTTTATGAAAATAACCCCGTCCTGGAACTTACGAGACCACAGCGAGTAGCAGTATCACGTATTAGAATAAGCCACGCCAAGTTAACCCACTCGTACTTATTGAACAAAACTGCTCCTCCGATTTGTAACAACTGTAATACTGTTCAAACTGTCGACCACCTTATTCTTTATTGCAATACATACGCGAGGATGAAATGTAACATTAAACAGTGAATACGTAAAACTGTCACTGATCAAAAAAAGTATACTACAGGTCCTGTAATTTCTTACGAACACTAATCTTCTCCAAAAACTTTCAAAGCTCACAGTTGTCGCTAATAACCCAATGGTTGATGCGACGTTAAATAACTAACTAAAAAAAAAAAGAAGAAATTTCATAAAAAGCATAGAAACTATGATAAAGAAGAGCCCAAGAAGAAATCCAAGCAGCTGATTACGTCCACCGTTAACTCCTCCACCGACAGAACGCGTAAACGACACCGGCCATAAACATCACCGTAACGTCGCTAAATATCAGTAAATCATCGCGTTCCGCGGAAACGTTCGTCCTCGTGGCGGCACCGGCTTGTAATTTCCATTATGCAAATGAAAACACTGGCGAAACGACGGGCGCGAGGTTAAACCGATCTTCAACGATGATCAACATCGTGGGTGGCCGGCGGCGGATCTTACCAGTAGCCAAGAAGAGTCAATGCTACCAAGCCGTCGTCTTTCTCTCCTCTGTTTCACCTCCGTCGCCCCATCCGCGTTCCCCCGTGGCTGACAGACGAACGAACATAACAGACGGACGAACAGACAACCTGGCCGGCCTACGTGCGTGTAATTATCCTGTCAATGCGTCGGATTTTCAAGCCTCTTGTCGTCCACACGCGATACGCCCCGCTTCGATTGAGAAATCTCCACCGCTGTCGACGAATCTCCTGCCGCGGCGAAGAGGACATTCGTGAATTTTTTTATGCAAACGCGCGATCGGAATATGCAAATCCAGACGCGATTTCTTGGGTCTCGGGTTTTCTCGGTGCAATTAATTCCGCGAGATGAGACGCTGGTTATTAAGATTTTGCGGATTTTGACAGGTAGTTGGGTTACAGATATTTTAGAAGAGATTGCAAGGGCTTCTTTAAAAGTTTCGGAATGGATTTAGTTATTTTTACTTTAGAGACACCGAGTGTGGTGATAACAAAACGTTCTGTTTTATTTGATGAATTATATATTTTGTTTCAGATCTACTAAGTAAATTCATTGATAAACTTTAATTTTGCTAGCAGAATTTCATTAGCAGGTTCTTGCTTCAAAAGTAAGGCTGTCAATCGTTTGATTTATAAGATTGGACTACAGTAGAGAGACTCCCTTAGATCCTACCTTATTGCCATAAATTATTTTAACTGAAAATGTTTGATTTTTACGAAAGCATTGTTTTCCAAGTTTTTTGGCGCGTGGAACACGAATCTGAAGTCGGTTTTGAGGTAAAAAATTTCTATGACCGAAAACCCCTAAAAATACGACCGTAACCACAGAAAAATTTGCGGAAGGCGTCCATGGGTGAGTGAGGATGCAGGTTGCGTTGTAGCCATGAGATCGAATCCCACCGGAGGTACAAAAGTTAAAAGAACTGGTTCGTTGTTTTCATGGAATACAATCGTAGGAAATAATTATGTAAAGTAAAATCTACCACAGAAAAATTTGCGATTACGATTGTGCCCAACACTAGATATGGGACCATTAGATGTTGAAAGAAACTCATTTTTCTTCATTACTACTTAAATAAATGATATTCAATGCGAAAGAAAGTAATTGTTCTATTATCCGAAAGTTCCACTATCCGGCCACTTTTGTCTCCCTATTAGTTCGGATACGGGAGTCTCCACTGTGTATTTAAGATATAGACACTCAAGTCGAGACCATTCCAATCGATAATAATAATAAATAATTAGAAGGTGCATTCATTTCCATGTCTACCTACATCTGTTTCCCGACCAGCAGCCTTACAAAATGATCTGCCTCCCACAAAATGATCTGCCTCCCACAAAATGATCTGCCTCCCACAAAATTCAATACTGAAAACTATGTCCTCCTATACTGATCTTCACGAGGGAACTCGTGTGATGGTGATTGTCAGATGGACAGCGTCGAACGAAAGGTGAAGTCGTTATTGAGATCATGGCGAGAGCGAAGGAGTTCGCTGAACGACTCAATAAATTACTGTGTTTGCTAAGAACGCGTAATTGTCCGCGATGGAATTTACGATGAGTGATCGGGCGAAGACATGAAGAGCCATCTCGTCGTTTTTATCTCCTGCTTGAATACAGTAATTACGTTGTGCAATTAGAGTCATAAGAGGAACGGGCGAAACGTTACGCATCGGATTTAATGAGTCTTCGTGGGTAGGAAACCGAAAAACGAAAGGGCGATACGAATAATTGGTTTCAATGTAGATCGTGCAAAATCGAAACGAATGTAGTTATCGTTAATTATGATAATGCATACGCTTTCGATTACGTCTGAATCAATATGTCAATTGTAACGGAGATAAAAGCTGAAAACACGAACTAGCTATGGAGACAATGTAATGATTTATTGCTTACGGTAGAATGGCTGTGGGTCTTTCCTTTCTAACTCTGCGAATAATGACTGCCGGAACGAATCGAGTAGTTTCGCCATCTATTTACCAGTCTAGACAACCCCGTGTTGCTAATCAAACGAGACAAATTTTCCCTACATTTCAAATTACAACACTAGACCAACGTAGGCGACAGTTTAGTCGAAACAGCTCTCCTCTATTTCTAATCTCGACCTGCTACTGATATCAACGTACCAAAAGTAAAGCTGGGCAAAATGTATAATATTATCTCTAGACTGTGGATATTTATGCAAATTCAAAGCTTCGCAGTTACTGAAAAAGAGGTTGAACTTAGATGAAAGCGTGTCTCACCTTTTAACCCATTCACTGCTAGGCAAATTTAAAGGGTTGGACACCAAGATAAATCTTGTTTAATACAGATTTGTAATGTAGGTTATTATTTTGATAATAAAAAGTGATGTTAAATTTGTTGTTTCGAAAAGAAAATGTACAATCTTCTTTTGCAATAATTCGTGCCTCAAAAGGGTATATACTTGAGTAATTACAATCGATTTGAACTATGATACATCTCTTAATTGACAGCGAATGGGTTAAACAGTATAACGTGTACATTATTGCTGATATTTTATATATTTTTGCACGTGTGCACCTTTTCATAGATTCCCTCATATTTCTCCATTTATGTCAGTCCCATGCCAGACTGTTTAGGTACAGCACAATGCGTACATCGTTGTTAATAATTTATATATTTATGCGTTTGCGCACCTTCTCATAGATCTCTCCAAATCTTATGCATAAACATTCTCAGTTTATTAATCGCAAACATAATTTCTTCGAAGGCATTACATGTCCTTCATTATTTATGTGTTTGTGCACCTTCTCATAGATCTTTCCAAATCTTATGCATAAACAGTTTAATAATCGCAAACATAATTTCTTCGAATGCATTACATATCCTTAACACTGAGAATCGAGTGCAAGGAGTCAAAGGTGTAATTTACTGTGGTCCCGTGCCAGACTGTTTAGGTACAACACCTGTAAAATCCACCGTGTTCCCTACGTAACCGACTCATTTCCTTATCGTGGTCGATTATCGCCGCCTATCGTTACCTGGACAGGAGCGGCACAAGCATAGAAACGTGCTGACACGCGTTTACTTCCTCCGATTCCGGGTGCTTTCACTTTCTCCTCCGATCTTTCACCACGCCCACGCGCGACACTCGTCCCTAAGGATAATAAAGGACGACCACGGATCGGCCACCAATTCGAATCAGCATAATTTACCGAATAATGTCTCCCGGCCGATCGACTCGTTAATGGCATCACCTTTGATTTAAGCGGTTCGTTAAAATCGCACCTCACCCACTCCCATTGCGAACACTTCACAATTACAGTGGCGAATCTAGACACATCGGTCCCTGAAGCTAATTATTCTCAGGGGATCTGTTTCTTAATATTTTTATACTCCTAACAGTCCTGCTGTATCAATCGAATGAATATTTAATGTATGGTTGGACATATTTAGCATTGTTGTAATTTTGCATCAGATTTCGCGTGTATATACTTTTGACGACTTTTTAATATTTCTAAATATGGAATCCTATGTGATCGCGAGCTTTCTAATACAATTTACACGATAGCCATATTTTTCATATTGTTACAATTTTGTACCGAGCGTTTTATATGCATTTCTGATTATTTCTGCATTATTACGTATCATCTTGAATATAAATTTTGTTCAAGAGGTTGAGACGTTAAATGAAATTTTGTAGGTCCCGTGCATCGTTCTCCTCGCATTCAATTAATTAATTGTACAGATCAAAAATAATTTTCATTTCTAATATTCGACCATATAAAATTAGGGAGAAGTTATCGGACTATGTACAGATTGGATTTTTGTTCTCATCTGTTGGGCGATACATACATTAAAAAATCAACAATTGTGGACGATTTTGGGCCCCAGAAGCTGAAGTAAGTTAGTTCCCTGGTTGGAAGGACTCGCTCGCGCTACCGTGGTTTATTCCTGTCGCGCGTGTTATGCTGCTCGCGCATTCGTCATGGAAACAATCTTAATAAATAATCGGTATTATCGAGCACTCGTGCAGTCTCGTGCCGTGATCGTTCGTAGAACTTGCCAGTATAAATCTGAGCCTCTGGTGCTCGCTATACCACGGCAGAAATAGGCTGTCTAAGACATCGACAGTGTTCCCTCGAGCAGATATTAATAGTCATCGATACGTTAATCGGTTAATTCATCAGGTAATAGTAATTTTGTTGCGTGACTCGTTCATGGGATGATAGAGAAATTTATTAAGTAGCATTGATCCGTGAGAAGAATGCCTCTCAGAGCCACACTAATGTCGAATGGATCTCTCCTTATCATTACAGATGGACTGTAGTAATATTAAATTATTGTAACTGTGATAGTATTACATTATTATAATATCGGCGCCTGAAGAATGGCTCCGAGGTGTAGACATGATGCAGACAATCGAAGAACTAGGATTGACGAGCATTATGCATTGAATTGCCAGCAGGTGGTCGTTTGATACAAACGCAACATCAAATCATTGAATACATTTTCTGAGGCTATTTACGTTGTTTGTCAACGACGCATGGCATTGTTCACCATCGATTAGCATCAGGGATCGCTGTATCATTGCTGTGTCAGCGATAGTTCGATTTTACATCGAAGGTGTAAAACATTCCGATTTCTAACCAGTCTATTCTTGTTTTTTTTTTCTTGTGTCGGGGTTCTTTAGTCACTTGAACTGTCAAGAAACTGGTCGCCATCTTGAGATTTATACTAAATATACGGAGAATTGTTGCGGACTTTTATCATTTGTTTAGAATACGAAGATTCTTTTTTTAAATTGTCTTTATAATAGGATCCACTCTAACTTTCTGTTTCTACTGTTTTTAATATGTATCAAAGTTCTCCTACTCTTTATGTTTCTATCATTTTTAAAAACTGATATATTCAGTATGTAATATTTCTTTAGTTTTTAAAATGTCGTCAATATTTTCTATTTTCTTAGTATTTCTATCTTTAATAACTAAGTTTTACAATACACATATCTCCAGTATTGGAAATGCTTTAAATTTCTAAAATATCTACAATATGTAATACCCGTATATTTTAAATTTCTCTCACGTCTCAAATATTCCAACTGAAAATCTATCAAATTCCCTCCCCTCCCTGCTCCTCTCGATAAAAATGTCCAACGTGTTTACAGCCACCTGCACCATTTCCCAGCTTTCAACTGGCCGTTTACCGCGGAAACGCAAAGGTCGAGTTCGAAAGGGCGATAAATCGAGTAAACGACGTTCGAATAGACTATCGGGCGAAACCGTGGTTCTAAACGCTTCTTCGTGCTTCTAACGTGCGAAACAAGACGCGATACACGCGTTCGTGTCCGCGCAAAACCGTGTAAACGATGCGCAGCACGAAAGCGATGGCCAGGTGCGGCGACAAACTACCCCAGGCGCGATATAAATTGGCAGCGCATTCTTATCGAGCCCAGCAACCGTCGCAGTAAATATTAACGCGCTGAACGCTATGATTAGGACATCGTGTTACTTTATCTGCGTGCAGACCTAACGACAGGGGATACGTTTATACGGTGAACGGTATCTGGATCGTACGTGTACATTGTGATACAGAGAGTGTCGATGACATTTCAGTAACCTTCTTTCGAATTTAATAGGTTCTAAGTTGGATCATTTTGTGAAATTTATTGGACACGATCCAGGTGCTTAAAGGGAATTACTGCGTAAGGAAAACACCTGTTTGGAATGGGTAGTGACGACATTTCGGTAACCTCCTTTCGGATTTAATGGGTTCTAAACTGGATTATTTTCTAGAGTTTATTGTTTATGATATTCTGGTCCACTTGCACATGGTTTCTAGTTAAAGACATATCATGAGATTACAGGTTCAGTGTCTTACTGCTTCAATAGTAATCTCCTAGATGGAATTGAATTATAATTAATAATAAAATGATTCAATTATTAAATGTGTATTATAGGTGGATGCATTTATGATTTAACATTCTTCGTTAATTTAAATGGTGTTCCCCTTCGTTACATACGTATTTTCGTGCATTTACTAAAGAAATTCATGAAAATACTCAAATATAAATAAAAATTGCTTCCTTTAATGAATCGTAGCAACAAATATTTCCTATTTGACTTCTGTAGGAACCATTTACTAATCGCGACAACTATTATGTATACTATAAACTTAACGACTTCGAGGTCTTGTGTTGTTCATCCGTGTTCTGACTGAGTCATACGCTCATAGAAATAAACACGTTAAGCAATTACCATGAAGACTGTGTAAGCAGATCCAACTCCCTAAGAAAGTTACTAGAAAACTGTTATCAAAATCCCGAGCTTTAAGTTATGAATATTTCGTCCACTCATATATATATATATCTGCTTATACAGTCTTCATGGTAATTGCTTAACGTGTTTATTTCTACATACTATACATTATACATACATTTATCATATATACATATATATATATGATAATACATACACACATGACATATATATCGTAGTCTGTGCGCACTTGGGCCGCGAGTGGTAGAAATATTCATAACTTAAAGCTCGGGATTTTGATAACACTTCTACAATACACAGTTAGGACTCCTTATACAGTCTTCATGGCAATTCCATATTGTGCGTTAATACGTATAATATAAACTACATTAAAATCCCTAAATAACTATCCAACAGCATCAACGCCAAAAATCAACAATATCCAACATAATTTTTACAAGCTGCCCTCCCTAATTTCACCCAAATTTCTATAAAATTTCAACAGCACCCTCTCAGACGGCGCCTCCCTCTCTAATTCCCAATTTCTCTCAACGTTACAATTTGCATCCTCCCTTGCGCATTGTTCCGTCGAAGAAGAGGAGCAAGGACGCTGAGAAATAAAAGCACCGATCGTTCCTTCGACTCCTCTCGGTCCGTCTCGCGGAGTTGAAGCGCGACGAGGGAGCAGGGGGGGGGGGTCCTATAAAAATGCAAATTTTACACGCGTCGTTTGAATACCGATCAATGAGTCCCATGAATTGCGCACTAAATGCTCGATTACATCGGAATACACGGAAAGGCTCGCGAGTGTATAAATCGGGGCTCCGAGTACGTACGTTAAGCGTAATTTATTCCGCGTATGATATACACACGCCTCGGCGAAGCTCGGTTAAACCATTTGCTGCTTTGGTTCCATCCCTCTTTCTTTCCGTTTCTTTTCTTTTTTTCTTTATTTCTTTTCCGAGCGCGCACGGGTCCCCAGAGAGGCCCCCAATCTTCAGGGCTTTCGCGAACGCGTGTAATGCGACGGTACGCGGGATTTATGGGAATATTTATGCGTATTTATAGGGCGTGGAGTCGTCGATGTCCGCGAGTAGGTACACGGGACTTTCGTGGGTTTGGCCTACCGCGTGGAGAGAGCCAGATCGAGAAAGGATCCTGGCCCGAATTTATGTCGCGCCACGAATAGTTCCGTGTTCCCTGGGCCTCTCTTCTCACGCTTCGCGCCACCCGTACACGAGCACCTCGATGTGTTTCCTTTGGATACACGTGTTCCGTGGCCTGTCCTTCCGACGCGGTAACCCCGTTTCTCAGGGTGCCCGATCGACCGCCATCGAAGATCTAGCCGATCCTGCTCACCTCTAAACGGACGATTCTTAAACACTTTGCTCCGCTACGTAACACCGGGGCGTGGCTAAGAGGCTTCAAGTGATTCTTTGTCTTTTATAGTATTTAAAGAGAGAAGATTAAGAGAGATGAGCTATTTGTTTGACAATTTCTTTATCAGATGGGTTGAAGTTTTTAAAACGCCGAAATATGTGTTTGATTAATTATATTAAAGAGCATTGAAACCAAGTTTCAAGAAAATCATCAAAATCAAAACCATAAATAAAATATTCCTCATTAAAACGTTGCAACCCCTTTTTACCACCATAGAAGTTGAATTTCGAACTATCCTTTCTTATTCCTTGTATACATCATAAAGGAAACCTCTGTGCAAAATGTCAGCTTTCTAGGTACAAGGGTTTAGCCTGGACGTTGATTATAGTAAGTCAGGGCTTCATTCTTATATGTATAATATAACATAGATTATCACTGTTTTCTTAAAACAGAAAAATCTTTCCTTTCCATGCCACCTTAATTTCTATAAAATAAATAATTCCAATTCCACCAATTCCTTATTTATGCAAATTTATGTAATATATTTACGCCAAAATATATTACACTCAAAAAAAAAAAAAAAAGAAAACTTCAAGTGACAAATTCATCGTTCCAGTTCTCCCTGTTCTCGAACCGTAAGGTACGAAATTATCCGCTCCAATCACACTCGCACTGCGAGTCTCGCAGCCCCCTCAGCTCTCCTACACAACTTTTCCACCGGTTCGTTCTATTTTATTTTATCTACGGACCGGTTGTTGTTACCCAGGTATCAGGTTGAAGCGCAGGTATCGTTTCGACTTCCACGTTTTTCCTGGTGCAAGCATTGTCCGGGTTAAATCGTATTTTCGGCCTCCAGAGGTCTGCCGCGGGACTTTAACGAGCTGATCGCTATCGGGGCGCACGTAGTTACTCGCATGAGTCATTTCTGCGGAACGGGCAGCCGACTGTCCTTCCGCAGCCTCGTTCTCCTGAAACGTTGCGCGAATTAATAACCATCGTCGTCCGAATGCCGCGTGTTGCACTCTGGCCGATTTATTTCGCCGATCATTGCGTTGCACGAAGGTTTTCAGCCGAAGGTCACTGGAATGGTTGCTTAAAAACAGCATGGATCTTTTTTAAATTAGAACAAATCGTAATCATTTCCTACTGTAAGAGTCTCTGCGAAAAATAAGGCACGGTGATTCGAACCTACGATCTTCCAATCCACAGTCGACCGCTTTTTCCACACGACCAATCCCGCGCCCTACGATTCGTATTCGTGTTCGACTCCTTATTCTCGAGTATAAGGGACGCGATACTACGCTACTTCGTTCAAATGGACATTTTTGTTATAGAAATTAATGTATTTTCTTTCTTGATTCAATTAAAAGGAACGAACTAGGTTAAATTGAAATGATCGAGGTAAAATTATGTAGAATAAATCAAGTGAGCTTGAACAAACAGGTACAGGGCTACTCATTCTGACCTGAACAAGAATTAGGAATACAAAGAAAGAATATATCGGTTCGTTTAGAAAAAATCGAGGTACTCCGCATAAAATATTTTAAACGTTTCTAGAATCAGTCTGCATATAAAAATCCGAAATGTGCCACTAAATACTTTCTCGACATCCAATTGCGTCCAAAATACGTGTTGGCTACTATCAGAAATAATTCCGTTAGTTTTAAGAAAGTTTAATGCCACCATTTGAATCAATTCTGTTATATCATCAGAAGATTAATCCTTTCCAGTCTAGACTTTTTGATTTCAATGCAACTTTGGCGAGTTTCATTCTACATAAGACAGCAAAGATATATATATATCTTCATTGGATATTTTAACCCTTATTACATATATATATAAGTAATATATACTTATATTACTTATATACTTATATTACTTATATACTTATATTACTTACAATATTACTTACTAATAATATATACTTATATTACTTATATATATAAGTAATATATATATATTACTTCTCACTCCCTAATAAAATAAAAAATCCTTCTATATCAACCAGAAATAGATTTTTCATTTTTTGGACCTCACCAGTGTATTTATTAGTCTCACTTCAATTTCTTCGAGAAGGCTACGACAGATTTATCGGGCCAGTAAATCATCGGTAGCGCCTCCCAGCTCGTAACACGCTGATAGCCACGTCATCATTAAGCATAATTAAACGCTATCGTTCCGTGACTCCGATACCACCGGTCAGGAAACGCGCGAACGTTCGCAAAAAGGTTACACGGGCGGCTGGATCCAGCGTAAATTGGCCGTTGTCGACGGTGATGATCGTAGGCGAAGTTCGATCATTTTTACACCCGCTATCGAAACCGACTCGCCAGCCAGATACCACAGGTGTCGCTAATTACCGCGATAACACCTTCCTCGCTGTGCCTATCGGCGAAATTAAACGTTCCGTGTTTCTCTCCTTGTGATAGATTCGTCGTAGACGTGTAGATACGTTCGAGACGACTTTCGAGCGCGTTTTATCGGAAGTAGAATTTTATTTCTCGCAGGTTACGAAGAGAACAGACTGCTCGCAACTTGGCGCAGGTGTCAACGTTTCTCGATAATGCCAGGGGAACGATTTGGAATTCTTGGTAGGAGGCTGTTTGGTTCTGGTTGGCTGCTTCTGGGCAACGTTTTTCTATTTATTTCGTTAATTTCATTATTACTTTCACTATATAATTTCAATTATTTATTTGTATTTATGGCTGTCTCAGGGTTGTCAATCTTTGTCTAGTTATTCATTTATGGATATTGGAGTTGGGGCAGTGTTAGAGGACATTTTCGATCTTTTATTGCATAATATGTCCAATGGAAAGTATAATAAAATTACCCAACCTTTGTAAAATTGAAATAAATTTTGTTATACGTAGCATAAAGAAGAAGTACAATAATTTCCTAAAAATTTAAAAATATTTAATCCTTTGTTTCGATTAATATGGATAATCGAAATCTTAGAGATCGTGCACACCTCCCATTTCAATAAATACTCCTAAAATCCTCGAATGAAGCAAACCATCAAGAAAAGAAAAGAAAATTGATGCTATAAAGGGTCAAGCAAAAGTAATATACACGTCCTCCGTTCTTTATTAGATTGCCGTATCAAATCGCCAGATCAGTACCTAAAAGTAAAAATATCTTATTCCTGTAGACTCGAACGTGGGCACCCTAAGAAGTCACAAGTACCATTACCATAAATACAATTCTCGAACAATAGACTCATCGGTAACATAAAGTGATGTTCATGCAACAGTGTTGACCCTTTTCCCCCAAGAAGACTACTCATTCCTCTTTCTTTTTATTATCAACTGGACCACTGACTTTTCCCTTTGTCGCCCTACGTGTGGTGAACCTCGTATAAAAATGAAATGACATAACCCTGGGAGCTCACGAGTACCATTATCATAAATACCCAGAAGAATTCCGAGATCCTCCTAATCCTAGAATCCTCGAACAATATAATCGTCAAAATTGGAAATGGCCTCGACACAGTTCACGGATGGACATCATAGAAAAATATAAGGATTGCTTGGCGACGGGGGTCAGGCTCGTTTGTTATCTATGTACGTAGAGGTGTGTACATATCGAGCCACAAGTTACCATTATTTTATGGACGATGGGGAAATAGAAGCGTTTCTTCGTAGAACGATGAGCTCGTTAACCCAGGTATCTTCAGGATCAGATCTCTGGGGGCCAGGTAATGCCGAAAATATCTTTGTAGGATGGTCCTGACAAGCGGAGAGGTGGCGAAAATTTCAACCCTGGCGCCTGAAGATTTATTGAACGGCTTCCCTATTCTCGGGCCCTTTCCGTGTGTTTCAGGCCTCACCGACGCTCGGAACTGTGTGCATTCGTGTGACTGAGCGATAGAGGACCCAGTCACCCGTTGAGAAAGGTGGAAAACAAAAAGAACTCGGGCCCGGATGAAAACTAATACGCGCTGGATTGAATTTTTACAGGTGAGTGACAACTGTGACGCGCCCCGTGACTACCCTATTACACTTGCTAACAAATGTCGATTTCTTTCTGCATCTTTTTCCTCATGGGGAATCAGGCGCTTTCGTACATCATCCTGGCCATTGTTTTGTTTTGGTAAATTGAATTCGGGGAAGGCAGGCACGTCTGGGTAAAATATATTTATTTTATTTTTGTAGATATCAGGGGGACCAGAAAGTAACGTCGATACTTGTTTATTATTTATCAGCTCGCTGTGTACCAATCGATTTTTATCGATCATGAAAATTTGCACGCTAGATGGCAAAAGGTTATTTATTACGAGGACGATCATGCTATTAATTCAAAATGAAAGCATATTATAAATTTATTTATTTGAACTTAATGTAAAGGAAACGACATTAGAATGTATAAGTGGACAAAAATATTGCATATATGCACAGGATGGATCAAATATATTTATTTTATTGTTTCAGATTGAATATATATTTAGATAAAAATAGTACACATGTATGTATAGATAGTTGAATATGTGAGCATATTATAAATTTATTTGATTAAACTTGATGTAAAAGAAACGACATTAGAATGTATAAGTGGACAAAAATATTGCATATATGCACAGGATGGATCAAATATATTTATTTTATTGTTTCAGATCGAATATATATTTAGATAAAAATAGTACACATGTATGTATAGTTAGTTGAACATGTAAAATATATCGTCCACAGGACCTTCTTCTCGCACACGTTGTCCTAAATTAATTTGCCAAAGTCTGTTTCATAATAACGAATCAATTTACCTTCAAAAATTCATTCAACTTTAACTTCCATAAATACGAATTTTCTTTAAATTTCTTTATAACTTACGAACTAGCACGAGCACATACTATTCAAATTTTGCACATTGTCACGTCATTTTGCAAGGGGAGTAACCACGAAGTTCATTCGTGAAATAAAAAGAAAATTTTCTGATCAGTGCCAAGCGTCACACGAAATGGCCTAACGATTACCGTGAATTACGGTTAATTAGATTTGGTGTTCGGATAGGGATCTCGATCCACGACGGCCAGGTCTTTCGATCCCTCGCCAACAGGATCTGTCGTAATGGACAGTGATAATTATAATGAGAACGAAGATTATGGTGATTACCTAGCGGGCATTCTTCGGTCGGGAGAGTAATTGGGATAAGCACATAGCTCGTCAGCGACTGGGGCCGTTTGAATATATTGGATGGACTTTTGTCACCTCCTGTTTTCTCGTTCGCGACCAGTCGACGCCTTCTTTCTCGAATGGAAAAAGAGAATTTACTATGGATTTGTTTGCTCCCGTCGTCTTTTCAAATATAAATTCATTCGTCGGCCAGACAGGTTTCGTTCTAAAGCGTTTGCATAATTTACCTGAGAATTTGCAATCAGACGAGAGGGATTCGCGTTGCTGATGAAGTGCCAACCATTCGAATGTCTCGTGGATATTTTAGAAGTTACTATGAAAGCATTATGTGACGTGAATGTTGATATACGATATGCCTTCCTTGGTCAAATTAGGCAACGTTTTTGGTCACTCATAAAAGGCTTGGATTCGAAATAAAAACTGAATGCTTTCAACTTTCGTTTTGTAATTTACATGTTTAATTAGCGATACAGATATCTGTGCGTTTTTCTTTGATAAAGTGTATGAGAAGGTATATACATACCATCTTTGTATTTTGTTTTCCCTGCAAAATTCTCCACAATCACCGTTTAATTATAGACAATCATCTTCTATCTTTAGTCGTTAGCAATCACGGTTAAACGCTTGTTAGGAGATAAACAGCTTACTTTCCTTTGCCATTATCGCGAAATTATACTGTTTCGTAATCGATCGTACGAATGATGCCATTTACTATTCAATCTCATTGTGACTGCGCCGCGGTTCATCAGCGGATAGTAGTATACCATTATTTCAATGTCGGGCGAAAATGACTATTCTCTGTGCTTTAAACATCATCGTTAAACAGGAAGCATTAGAATGTTTTTACTTATTTTGAGCAAAAGGTGATTCCGCATAAGTCAAAGTTTATTTTATAACACGTACAAATTTCCGAATACTTCTGCAAAAGATTCAAATTCATATACATTAAAGAGCGATATCAGTCAGTGAACTTGATTAATATATAAATTAATATTTATTCTATAAAATAATACCATCCTTTACTAGATAAACTTTTAACGTACAGAGCCACAGAATATATAAACAGTATTATAACATTGTTAATCCTCAACATTTGACGCTTTCAAAACTTGAACCTTTTAAACAAAATAAAAACAAAATTTCTTATTTAAATTTAAAAAGCCCTTAAAATTCTCTCTCCTTCGTCTCATCTCCACTTGAAAAAAAAAAAAAGAAAAAATGTTCACGACACAGAACCTCTTGCAAAACCACAAAATTTGTGTCCGCAAGTTTCCACAAAGCTGCAAAGGTAGAAGTCGAGTTTCTGGCGATAATGTCCCTCGAGACACCTAACTCGAAACTGTCGCCGCGTATCTCCTCGCGCTCGATAACCGTACAAACTGTCGTCGTGTATCTTATCCGGTCCCGCCTCCCTACCATGAATCTCTCGGGCCCAATAACTCGCGAATCGTCACATCGACGCAGTTTCCATTCGTTAACGTCTGCACGCGAGGCCCAGCTAATAAAGACATAGATCATGATCGCGCGAACAGGATGAATCGGCACCCGACGGTTCGGCGACGATGATCCTCGGATACGAGACCGTAAATTGCTACATGTTCCACGGTTATAACGATACTGGACGCGACGATTCGCGTTTAATCGCTTCCAGTCCCATACTGATACGTTTCTCAAACCCCAGGTGACAATGAGAAACAACGTTGCAGAAAATGGGCGAATCTTATTTTAATACTAGATGAAGAGCAAGATGTAACGTTTGTAGGATGAGACATTTTTGTCTCATTTGGTATTTTTAATTTTAAAGAGAATTGTTGTAGACCAGTTGGAGATGGGCGAATTTTATTCAAGTAGTAGATGAAGAATAGAATGTAACCTTTATGAGAGGAATTTTTGTTTAGTTGCGATTGAAGGGGAAATGTTACATTTGGTATTTTTAATTTTTAAGAGACTTGTTGCAAAGCAGTTGGAGATGGGCAAATTTTATTCAAGTCGTAGATGAAGAATAAAATGTAACGTTTATAGTACGAGGAATTTTTGTTTAGTTGCAATTGGTTGGAGTATGCTTCATTTGCTATTTTTAATCTTAAAGAAAAGAATTGTTGTAGACCAGTTGGAGATGGGCGAATTTTATTCAAGTAGTAGATGAAGAATAAAATGTAACGTTTATAGTACGAGGAATTTTTGTTTGGTTGCAATTGGTTGGAGCATGCTTCATTTGCTATTTTTAATCTTAAAGAAAAGAATTGTTGCAGACCAGTTGGAGATGGGCGAATTTTATTCAAGTAGTAGATGAAGAATAGAATGTAACCTTTACGAGAGGAATTTTTGTTTAGTTACGCTCGAAGGGGAAATGTTACATTTGGTATTTTTAATTTTAAAGAAAAGAATTATTGGGAATTATTATATTTTAAATGGGTCTCCTTTGCAAGTGTAAAAATAATATGTGTGATTAAAAAATTGTCCAACTGCATATATCTAAGAACACTAATGATGATGTATCTCATATATTTCATCACGACTCGCTGCTTTATCTCAAACTACCCACTTCATTATACATAAAATCTGTCCCAAAAACGAACAACACCAAGGACTTGTGATCCACCCACCGTGCAAAAGTAGGTTAAAATCGTTCGATGGACAGGTTGAGTGCTTCCCTTATCCTCCAATACCCTTGTTTCTCTCAAACGTTAGGTATCGGATTACACTAGCCCGGCTACAGGTTCAGCTGATGTCCTAATCTCCTCTGACCTCATTCTTACTCCATTCAAGCCACTACCTCAATATCCCTCCTCAAAAAAACAGAACGTAGTTTTTGCCATTTAAGGCCTTTCCCTATATCCAGTTCGACAGTACTAAAATCAAAAAATCTGGATTGCAAAGGGTTAAGGATCTGCAGTACCTATGTACCTATTATACAATTTAATTTGTTTGTTTTTTAAAAATTCTGTGATCTTTTGTGAATAATTGCAACCCTCTCTGAACTGAACTAAAATCAGAAAATCTAGACTGGAAACGATCAAAGATCTAGAGTACCTATTGTAGAACTTCTTGGATACAAAGGTTGTAGAAGAAATAGTTTAGATTTTTAATTCAAGCATACACCAAATTACTTCTATTATTCTCTTTAGTATATCTCTATACAAGCTGTCAACAGACTTCGTTTTTCTCTTTCAATTGTTCGGCTGTCGTTTGTTCCACAGATCTCTGTCAAAAAGCTCACAGGGAGATCAATCCCTTTTGCACAGATCGCTAATAGATGGTAACTCATATTTGAGTGCCCAAACTCGGCTCTTTACTCACGCTTATGCACCTTGTTTTTTAAAAATTCTGTGATCTTTTGTATATAGTTGCAGCCCCCTCTCGATCCAAATTTCATGGCTTCCGGAGCATACTCTTCATATTCACCATGCTTCCCACCCTCGATTATAATTATAATCATGATTTCCTGTATATCCCAGCGTCGCCCTCAGGGGCTGTAGCATGCGAATATGCAGCTACAGTACGGGCTTAGCGACCCCGGGGTACTCTAGCTAGACGGGGGCCAGTGTGCCCCAACAGACGTGTACAAAACACAAGACTAACGTAAATGTAATGTACAGAGTTACGATAACCCGAACTAAGCCAAAATTAAGGAGTTATGTAAAGCAAAGTAAAGTCAAGAAGAATAGAAATAATTGTGTTGCGATGTATGGATTCAGTGCAATAACTGAAGTGATAGTTATGCATTTAAATATTTACAGATTTCACGACGTGCGTAAGAATCAGGTGATTGAAAATCAGTACAGGAAAGGGACACGCGAAATAATTTTTGCGATTTATTTTATTCTAACATCTTTATTATCGAGGGTTGCGTCAGTGTGACATTTGTCAGATATGCATCCATACTATTTATAAATGATTTTCAATCATAAAAAGCCAAGCAAGCAAACGCCCTAGCGACGAACTGTACAGAAATCAGAAAATCTGGACTGCAAAGGTTTAAGGATCTAGAATACCTACCTACCTATTATGGAATTCGATTCTTTTATCTTCAAAAAATCCTGCGACCTCTCACGAAACGTTGCAACCCTCCCTCGATTCAAATTATTCAAAATGCCATAACCTTTATCTCCTCCGTGCCCCCCTCTCACGCTCTTTATGTCCACCCACCCCTTCAATCGCGATTTCCCGTACATCCCATCCGCGAAAGTCGCGAATCATCGAGCGAAATGGTCGCGACGGATAAGAACAAAGCGCAGGACGGCGTTGGCCTCGCGAGTCCTCGAGGTCCTTGAGGTGTTCCAAAGAGTCTATCGAATTCCGTGTGTCGTCGTCGTCGCAGCGGTCGCCGGCAAAGTCCTCGCAAACGTCGCGCCGCGAACAAAAACCGACACGCGGCCGGTATACCCGTCCGTATCCGTGGAACTGGAGGATACGAAAAGGAGAAGAGAAAGGGCGGCGACCACGCGATGCCCGTGGACCCCGAAGAAGGGGAGAACCCGGCGAAAAAAGCTTCGGCGAAGATCCAATTAAAATAACCAGTGGTCAGGAGACGTCGCCCGAAAGAAGTATAATGAGAGGAGGAGAGCAGAGGACGAGGCTGGAGGGAGATTGGCTAGGGGAGGAAGAGAGACAGGGATACGCACAAAGGGCGAAACGAATCGCGGTCGTCGAATAAAGGAACCCTTCTCGAGACGGAGAGGAAGAGACACAGGGCACAAAGCGCCATTAAAATATTTCTAAGCGGCGGGGGCATGAAAGATGTGGCAAGCCCGCGCTTTCGCGATTCAAATCGAGCGAACGCCATGGAGGAAACTACTGGGGACTCTGTTCGGTTGGAGGAATTGGGGTTTGATGGAATATTCGGGTTATTGGGGAATTTTTATTGGGGGAGTAGTGATCTGGAGTGTTCTTTCGATGGAGTTATCGTGTAGATAGCGAGTGGAGGCCATGGAGATGCTATTGGAGCTCTATTTTGTTGGAGGTTACTGGTATGAATTCTTCTTTCGATTGGCTGATCGTATAGTTCGTGAGCAGAGCTGTCTAATTTATATTGCATGTATGAATAACCTTATTTGTAAGATGAAATGATAGTCAAGATAGGGTTCTTGAAAGAAACATTCAATTTTCGGGATTCTTAATTGTTTATTGAATAGCGAGAAAGTATACAATGTTTTAGAACAGTATTTGTCAATTCAAGATACAGATGTTGGTTTTAGATCAGTTTTAGAAATTGTAGTATCATCCTCCAAACATTAAAGTAGGACTTTTTGTCAGGAACTCTGACATCTTCAGAAAGTTAAATAAATGTTACTATTCTATTATAATATCAAAATTTGGAAGACATAAATGAAAATTGGAAAGGGCACCATACAGTCTAATGTGAAATGAACACAAATTTTCATATGGATCATAAAAGACTGCCTAAATATTACTACTATAATATCCATTAAAATTTCCAAGACATAAATGAAAATTGCAAAGGGCACCATACAGTCTAATGTGAAATGAACACAAATTTTCATATGGATCATAAAAGACTGCCTAAATATTATTACTATAATATGCATTAAAATTTCCAAGACATAAATGAAAATTGCAAAGGGCACCATACAGTCTAATGTGAAATGAACACAAATATTCGTGTGGGTCATAAAAGACCCTGCCTAACTATTATTACTATAATATCCATTAAAATTTCTCAATAAAACACGAATGGTTCAGAATGCATCGAATGTCTTAATTAAAAATGTAAATGACATGTCC
This sequence comes from Hylaeus volcanicus, assembly GCF_026283585.1. NCBI lineage: Eukaryota > Metazoa > Arthropoda > Insecta > Hymenoptera > Colletidae > Hylaeus > Hylaeus volcanicus. Next base: position 12,491,967 of record NC_071982.1, read on the forward strand.
AAGTGTCCACCTCGCTGACAGCTATACTTTGTCGCTAAAAATCAACGTCCTAAAATTTCTTTTAGAGAACCCTTCGCTTCGAAAACTACACCCATACTTTCATCAAGAATTTCCCTCTAGAGGCGTCCGCAGCGGAGCCGAGGGGGTCGACTCGATGTCGTGGCGGTCCCGTGAGGGACCCCGGGCGTTAAATTAAGATCCGACGGTGTAAAGTAAGCACGACTCGGGCCCCCCCGCCGCGAAGAGTAGTAATACCATTCAGTGAGTTCGGTTCGGTAGTAGAGTTCGTGTCTTCATCGTCTATGGCGGACGCTTATTGGAGGACCGCCGAGCCGCTCGTTTCCTGGCGCGGAAATTTGCGAAAGGACAGCTTTGGGACGGGGTAGAGGGGAGACTGGAATGAAAAGTATCACGGTCGTAAAGCTTTCCGTGGTGTCCAGCGGCGTCGATGTCCTCCTGCTCCTTTTGGGGAGGACTCATTAGCAAGAATCATCGGGGGATCGTTTGTCGCCGCTCTACAAGCTCGTTACGCGCGCGGGAAGCCGTGCATGCTCGCGCGAACGCGTGTTCTCGCCTTCTTGGGAATCATTTTTGAGGTTTCTCGATGAGGGTGATTCTTATTAGCGAGCTTACATAGTCAAATGTGGTGGGAAATGGTCGAAACGGTTATGTAATGGGTGGTCGAATTAAACCTTTCTCTAGTTCGTAGTTTTATACAGATTGAGGAGTAATTAATTATATGGAATATTAATAAGAACGTAGGGTCTTCTTTAAGGCGCGATTCCTTGTGTAAAAATAAAGCAAAAAGTTCTTTAGTGTTTTGCAATATGGAGCTTTGTTATTTAGATATAAGCAATTAAAGATTAGTGTGACTCTTGGTGCGCGTCGTGTGGAGCCCAGTCAGCTGATTGCACGACGCACACCGACATTAGAAACTTCGATCGCTTATATCTTGTTAACAAAGCCTCCTATTGCAGAGTGCAAAAGGAATTTTCGATTCAAATTTTCGCCAAGAATTGTGTTTACATATTTCGTTTAATGAAAACATATGACACGAGTAAAAGTTGAATTTAAGAAATTGGTTTCCTTAATCGAACCATGTATGTCTTGAATCGTATCATACTCTTAAAATTAAAATTTCATATGGATCACAAAATACCTAAGTTAAATATTACTACCATAATATGTCTTAGAATTTACAAGATATAAATGAAAATTCCAAAGGGCACCACATAGTGTTGTGTTCGGTAAATACAAATATTCGCGTGGGTCATAAAAGATCCCGCCTAAATATTTTTACTACAATATGCATTACAATTTGCAAGACATCAATGAAAATTGCAAAGGGCACCACATAGTATTGTGTTCAGTAAATTAAAATTATATTCGATCAGTTCTTTGAACTGGAAGATTTGTTTCTGTGATTGAGTATAATACAAAGCACATAGAACAAGTACAGAACGCAAAAGTATATTATTACACTATTAAAGACAACTAACCAAAAATAAATTTGGCATACTTTATAACCCGCGGTGCTTACACACAAAATTTGTATTAATTAAGGTAGAATTCCCATTTTGAAAATACTAATAACAATATTACTTTCGCATTCTGTTTTAAATTAAAATCGTACGTCTCGAGTCGCCAGTGATAATTACAGGAATACTCATGATAAATTACGAAGCGTTTCGCGTGTTTCTTTTCCAATAATTTGTCACGGGGTAACGGTTGTAACCATCGTGCGATTCTTAAGCGTCACCGCGTTTAATAAATTTGCTACTTGATTAAGCTCCGTCCCTTTTTCGGCGCGAGGTAACGCGGAATTTTCATTTGAATCTTAATTAATCCCATTCACATCGATCGCATAAATATTGATTACACGACAGAGAAAGTATGGCGCGTGAGTAATATCGCCAGGGTACGTTTATTTCGTTTTCCTTCGAACGATACGACGGTAACACCATAGGCACGCCCGCTATTTGGTTCTCAAAGGCCATATCTAAAATAATTTAACAGTTAGACCAAAGATGGAATACTTGTTCATGTTCTTTCCCTGGTAGAGATACATAGTTAACCATAAAAGTATCTGTTCATCCCGAATGTATAACACGATCCCCGACTTTGTTAAATGCGAAGTACCGAGGAGGAAAACAACTTGTGGTTGTCCTGAGGTGATTAGAAAAACAAGAACTTTACTTAATTTTATTGGTTTATCGAATTAATCGTAATTTCAATTTTATTTGCGGAAAATTAAATTGATTTTTCTAGAAAATATTCTGTTTCAGAGAATGAAGAAGTGAACAAGAATTATTTTTATGAATATAGGGAATGACAATAAGTATATAAATAAATTCTGAAAGTTAGAATTACCAATTAAAAATTGAAATTCAGTTTAATATAATCCTCCATTGATATATTTAAAATAATAGTGTAAGTAAGTAGAGAGTCACCAATCTTCTTAAATTTAAAAAGAAATTTCCCCAGAAATGAATAGATGCTAAACTATTAAACACAAAGTTCCTACTGATCCATACTTTTCTAATGGTAATCTGAATCATACGAAATGGGTTGTAGGGGGTGTGTCAGAATCGTTTCAGAGAAGCTTCTGACAGATGAACGTTTCCAGTCACTCACGTTGTCACCTTGCCCCGCGATCATAATTTAAATCAATGGCGACGGTTTTGTTAACTACTCCGCGTCGGGTCAATTTAGATCCTTATTAATGGACCCCCGAGCATCGTTGGATTATGATCGATAGCCACGAGTTTGGTATAGTATTATTTCTCGAATTCTTCCCCCAGGCCGTCGTTAATTCGAAGGGTTTACGGTGGACCGTAACACTCGTAATCGTCGGATATTGTGGCCCCCAAGAATGCGACAGGAATTCCTCGACAGGCTGAGACGTTTTCTTTGTGTCATTCAGCTTGTAAACTGAAATTGATTGGACGGCGTACAATGCGCCTAATGTAGAAGAAATGAAATGTGGCGGTGGATCGCGTTCACTCTTCGAAGTTTGAGGACAAAGAATGTTTCGATCATGCACTAGCGCGCCGAAATGTGATTGCAATTAGTATTAGGTAATGACAGTATCGTCATTTATGAAACCGATTAGCTGGAAGGGCGAAAGGGTTAAAGACCCCTAACAAAAATAATTTTGTTAAATGCGAAGTATCGAGGAAGCAAACAAGTTGTGGCGGTACTAAGGTGATTAGAAGAATAAGAACTTTATCTATTGTATTATTGGTTTAACGAATTAAGCGTAATTTTAACCTTTTTTGCTCGAAAGATGACTCTCAGTCACCATTAGGTTTCACGCAGCAAATCTACAATACCTAATGTTTCTTTAGGTTTCATTTCTTTGGAGCTCGAAGTGTCAATAAAATGATTGTCGCTGAGCTAAAGGTGACCTTATTTTCAAATCTAGATAGCTTAGAATTCATGGCGATAGAATGCTAAGAAACGTCTTGAGTTGCTGGTAGATACCAGAAAAAAAGGCCTCGAGTGCAAAGATTTTTCTGAAAAATATTCTTTTTTAGAAAATGAAAAGACCAGATAGTAGGCACCAATTATTTTTATGAATATAGGGAATGACTGTAAATAAATAAAAATAGTATCAGGGGAATTTCCTATATGGAGATCACAGATAGGTTACGAGTTATTACAAATTCCAAAAGTACTGTCATCATTTATGAATTCTTGAGACAAATAAGAAAATACGAAGGAATAAAATAACGGAAAAAATTTGCTTTTTTTGGAATTCGATCTCTTGCTACATGGTTCGAACGACGAAGTGTTAAAAAGATCAGAAATGAAAGCATGCTCGCGAAGGCGAAAATGAAGGTTTATTCCGATATCGCGTTCAGCATCGCGACATGTTGCAGCCCCAAAGATGGTCGAGAGTGTCAATCGATGATAAATCGATGAACACGCCGACTCTTTCGGAGCATATGTAACATCTTGTTAGAGCATATCTGCAGATGCCAAGATGGTCGACGACGTCGGCTTCGAGTGGAACAACAAAACTGTGATTCTTGAAAAGCTTCGTGTCAACTAAGGTTTGACAGTGAGTCAAACCAACTTGATCACATTATTCTACTTTTTACATTCGAGTGTTACCGATTTTCTCAACGTTATTTATCTATTTAATAAATGATGATCCATTATGGCACATAAGCCACACAGTTTATGCAAATTATAGAAATGTAAAACAGCGAATGGCAAAAAATAATCTTCTGTCAAATACTAGGACATAGGAGACTTGTTCCTTAAGAATTTAAAAGGCAAACTCCTATAATTATATAAAAAAAAAAATAACAGGTACTACTTATGCTTCATAAAATGCAGGCAAAAAATAATATCCAGTATTTTCTATTATCATTCAACTACCTTATCATCAAAAGAATAAAATATATAAGGTGTCTAAAATGTATAAATTAAATATAAATTGTTTTTTTTTTTATTATTATTATTTACAAATGCGTAATGATAAGTTTGAAATCCTTTTGACCGCGAGTGTACCCTATAGTGGACTCGAAGATTGTTTGCAAGATTCAAGGTCATAAACAGAAAATTGAATCGGTAAAAATTGAATCTGACAAGGAACACGCAATGTTGCCTGACAGCAACAGCCGACTGACGCGAGGTTAACGAAGCTCAGTAACGAGAGGCTCGTAAAATCGTACCGTACCTTCCCGGGCGTTCGCAAAATAATTAAATTCGACTGCGGTCGTGGCCGCGCGTTACGTAAAAATTTCATTTCACCGAGAGTTGTAATTAGAGCCGCGTCAGCCTCTCTCCCATTGGCGTAGCTAGTTACAAACATCTTAAGTTTATTTTAAATTGTAATCCTTCGCCCATTGATATTTAATTGTAAGCTTCTATTCGTTAATTTTTATCTTCTTCTTCACTTTGATTTTATTTAGTTTATTGTAGTTATTCTAACCAAGAAGTAAGAAATTTTAGAAGCTGAGAGGGAATGGAGAAAAGGTACGTACGCTCATGCTCTCCAGTAGATTCTGAACAATTACCCAAGCGTGCGCAAAATTACAATGACAATATTTCATCCCTGTCCTGGCGAGCTGTCAGAATTAATGATAATTATCTGCCTTAATAATAATTTAATAGCGGTGCAATAATCACTGCTCGACTGCGAAGGTTTGGAAGCTGAACGAGTCCTGTCGCAAAAGCGTGCTAAAAAATTGAGTGCTTCGATCGTGACCTAATTACGACGATAAAACGCTGAAACACGCATAACAGCCTCAAAGTGCAGATTTCTGGATCTGTCTAGCGCACTGGTTTCATGGCACAAAATTAGACAAACATTCCCAATCTTCCCAGACTCGTAGCACTGCTCGCAACAAAACAAAGCCTAAAGCAACTTTCAATGAAATTAAAATTGATCTTGACGAGTCGAACAACTGCACAGAAAATACAAGTATTATTATTTAGGATGGACCCGTTAAAATAAACTAATAAAATAAAAAATTGAAGATAAAGATAAAACTACATAAAAATTGACAACCAAGAGCTTGCAAGTATGGTTCAAACGAGTGTCTCGATATTTTTTGTTCTTAGAAAAATTGCTGTAGATTTGATCTACAATCCTGATAGCGTTCCACCTTTGTTACACGCGCGATCGCCACCAAACACGTGTAAACATCAAAGGGATTCACTCGAGGTGGACGTAATTTACTGCGCGATTTTCAAGTAGCTGTCTAACTTTATCATACCCAAGAATATTGCGCATCGAATTTCATTGCTCGGGAATGGAAATTTGACAAGGTGTGACGGGCCTACCGCACGTGTCGACACGGTGCTGTGAGCCTCACATGCATTCATCGTTGTATGCACGGTGCATTCATCCTCGGATGCAACCTCTCGATGCACTTATCGCGTTAGACGCGAGAATAACGACCCGTAAACCTGCAACTGCCACCCACAAATTGTACCAATAAATAATAAGTAATTTTCAGTTTCTTTGGAAGCTAACGAAGACCTTGGTTGGAAATAGAATTAACAAAATTCTAGGCAATACTGTCTTTATATCTCTTCGACCAGGTCAATAAGTAACACATGTTTCTCCATGGTTTAAGCTTAACCCTTTGCACTCGAGATGTTTCTTAGCGTTCTATTGCCATGAATTCTAAGCTAGATTTGAGAATAAGGTCATCTTTACCTCACCGACAATCATTTTAATTGATACTTTGAGTTCCAAAGAAATGAAACCTAAAGAAACATTAGGTATTGTAGATTTGCTGCGTGAAACGTAATGGTGACTGAGAGTCACCTCTCGAGTGCAAAGGGTTAATTTTTCAAAGACCAAGAAAATTCTTGATTACTTGAAAACATAGTTGAATTGCTAAACAGCATTATAATTCAAATCCACTTATGAAGTGGCAGATTCACTACGTTCCTCGCAGTGAGAATAAAAATAAAATCTCAACATATGAAATATAGCAGATTTCAAAAATATTTGTTGTTAAAGAGTTCACTGGCACTGAAAACTTTATTGGTATAGAAATTTCCTCTAGAGTATTCTTTTTTCATAAAACACTAAAGTCGTGGTACATTCTTTAAGTAGCATAAATTCCCCTGTTTATAAGTACGATACGGAAATTAAGTTATAACATCGAGCATATCCTATTTGCGATACCCTATCTGCCTACCCTGACGAATTAAAATCGATTCGACTCAGCACAATTTCGTCGTAAAACGACGTTATATCATCTCGAATTCAATACTGCGGCGTAATCTTGCAGCGAATCGGTCGATTTCGGACAAGAGCCTTCGGATAGGTCGTTTATCCTTATCTCAGGTTGGATCTTACCGGTGAAGTGCGAACGATTGAGTCCCCGCGACGAAACCAAATCTCGATCGAGGTGGTCCCTTCTTTTTGGATCCCTTCGAGGCCAACGCGATCGCCTCGCTTCGCTGAACCCTGTTGCGTGCCGGCGGTCGCTCTCTTTTCCTACCGGCGTATTCGGGGCCCCGTCTTCTTTTACAAAAGGGACGCGTCTTTGTGAATATTGTTGCCCCGACAACACGGAAAGCTACTTTATAGGAGATCTCCGCGCGAACCCTTCTTGCATTAAAGGGACGGAACGTACGTGTCGCGAGGGTAACACGAACCTCGAACAGGGTACGATGATAAAGTCGCGATCGCTCGACTAGACCCTCGCGATCATGAGCTTAGGGGACCGTAACACGGTGTGCATGGTGACAGGGGGTAGGTTTCGATTACCTGGATGCAAATGAATGAGCTGTCGACAAATGCTAATATCCTGGCGGCGCGTAGAATGATTTCCTCGGTGACGGGTATGGTTTACAGATCGTTGCAGGATTGCATTGGAAACGTTGTATAGCCGGTGGTAATCTAGCTCTGATTAGTCTCAGGTGAATTTTAATTGCTCGTGGAATTGGACACTGATTGGAATAATTAATTTATGTCAGGAGTTGTAGAACAATCCTTTTTTTTTATATTTTGGGGATCCTAGCTTATATAATGTAAGAGAAATAATTTCACTTGGGTATTATGTTTTTATAATACCACTGTGGCTGTTACTTTCTCAATAACGCCTGTTTGATATCATAGAATTTGACTAGGAAAGTCCTATTATCTCACTCACAAGTGGTATACAGAATGTCTTTTCCTAAAAGAATTTGTTTTTCTTAAAAGGAAATTATGTAACCAAAAGTTTATTGGCGTAAAAACAAAATCTTCCAAGGTATCCTGTTTCCATAGAACGCTCGAGTCATAGTGTGCTCTTTAAATAATGTATATTTTCCTTTTCATTTACCTGAATTATACACAAAAACAAACCCACTTGTATAATATCATGTATCATCTCTTTTATCAGGTTGTCCAGGAAGTTTGTGCTAATTTTTAAGAAAAGTTCAAAGCCACGTTTGAATTTTTATATATACAATCAGTCCTATAAGTACTCGTACCTTCTATGTTCGTTGAAGAAATTTGTCTAAATTATATAATAGGTTTGATGTTTCCAATGTTGCCCTTTTTACCCCCTCAGGGGTTGAATTTTGAAATATTCTTTCTTACTCCTTGTGTACATCATAAAGGAAACCTCTGTGCAAAATTTCAACTTTCTAGGTTTGAGGGTTTACCTTGGGCGATGACACAAACTTTGCAGCCCCTTTTCACCCCATCAGGGGTTGAATTTTTGTAAATGCCGAAATATGTATTCGATTAATCGTATCAAAGAGCTTTAAGACCAAATTTCAAGCAAATCCGACCACAACTAAAATATTCCTCGTACAAACGTTGCTACCTCTTTTTACCCCCTTGGTGTGTTTCAAAATTTCAGCTTTTCAGGTTCAAGGGTTTAGCCTGGACGTTGATTATAATCGATCAAGGCTTCATTCTTATATATATATATAGATTACAAATATCTTGACACAAATTTCTTTGATAGACATGGAGAGTACAAATATTTATGGGACTGACTGTATTTATTGAATTACATAGGTACCATTTTGTTCCACAACCTTTCCACCTTTTAAAGAATGTATACATGTAACTTGTTCTCAACCATCTCCGATATATTCAGACCTGTACCACCCACCCAAAATCGACATGGATTTTTTAGACAACCCAATAATTTCCATTCCCAAAGAAATTTAAAAGATACATTAATTTGTTTATTAGATCATTGATTAGATCATCGAAGCGATACGTGATAATATGTCACTATTTTTGATACGATACAAGAACATGAAAAGTATAGTATGCTGTTTTAAAATCGCGCATGGCACCAATATTTCATGTCGTTTATACAAAAAGATACCTTTGATGCTTCTTTTACACCGATCAATTTTGCTCGAAACCTTCGCTTGTTCATCCACCACAATTCGGTCTATATATCAATAGAAATGAACACACATTTCCCGAGCATGCGACGCGTCGAAAGTTCTCGCAACGGAGATCCCATCGACGAACAAAGACATCTTCTTACCTCGTTTGCCGCGGTCCCTGGATCTGCCCGAGAATCAGAAGGGCTATCGCGGTTGCCGCGATGTCACCACGACGCATCTCTTACATCACAATCCCCTTGTTTATTGAATTCATAAAACGGATGTGCACGCGACGAGTTTTCACGCTTCCGCAGTCAAACGGCCGGATGCGCGACGGAAGTTCGTCGTTTCAGTGGCACAACGTTAGTTTCACGGCCCTTGGCCAAGGCGATCGGACAATTTCTCGCACTTTACCGCACCAAACACTGACTCGAACTCTGCTCCGTCCCGAAATATTCGAAAATCACGGTCACAATCGTCCTCCGTCGAAGAATACCGGAATAATATCTACCTAGCCACGATTGTTCCCAAGATTGGTCCTGTATCGTTCCAACGTCACTCAACCGTTTCCCCCCAAGGCGTTTCGAATCCCCACTTGGTGCACGCGTTAGAAACGCGAATCGCTCCTGCAGCCAGCTCCTTTCGCGAGGAGCCTCGTTAAAGTCACCGCAGAGTCCTTCCTCCCTCCCTCAGCCGTCGAAACAATGCGCCGCGAGAGAGTCAAACTGCAAGGCCAACATTTGGAAACTGTCGAGTGTTTGCCCCGCTTAACTGGTCCCGACGGAGTGTTTGCGTTCGCCAAATACTCAAAACCCCCGTCTCCGTCGGCGGGTGACTAAGCGACGAGAAGCCTCTGGTCGGTTGATGTGTCTATACGCTCGCGAGCATCGCCTCGAGTAGTCATCGCGTGCCCGAAACCGCTCGCTAATTCGAGTCCTCTTCGAGACGAGCCTCGTTTACCCGTGATTTCCACGCTCGAAACCTGCGATCGATCCCCGATGGAACGGTGAATTGGCATCGATCAGGGCAACCCGTGGGATCTGGTTAAAGATCGGAATGCGCTCGAGCAATTTATGCGTTTCTCCAGAGAATCCCGAACGATCGGAGGGATGGGAGGCGACCCCGGGCCAAACGGGTTGTTAGCAAATAGTCGCTAATTAAAAAGATAACCACGCGCAGCCGATTATCGACACCGGGTTTATAGCCTGATCGACGATACGCGTCTCACGCGACGTATTATTGCCCTGCGAGCGATGCACACGCGATCCTGTCTTATTGTCCCGGTGTGGCCGGTGCTAACGATTCCGTGGGGAGGATTTATCGATCGGCTCATCATCGCCGCGTTAAAAGTCGTGGCGATCGCGGCGTCAAGATCGCTGGATCACCGCCGTGAGCGTGATCGATCGCTGGTTCCCAGTCACGAGAGGTAAACGTTCCTACGCGCAAACCGCCTTCTTTTTCTCTTTCCATCGGGCTCCACCGTCGAAGCCGACTTAACGAAGAGGAATTCCTTTTCACCGCGTGCCCCTCCGGCCTGCTACCGGTTCTTATTGTCCCACTCGGCTTTATTATTCCCTTTTGTCAGTTTTTTTCGAACGTTTGTAGCTGGTACGCGCGCGCCTCGCGCTTTCAGACAACGGGAAGGAACCACGGCATTATCCCGGCCCTAGAAAATTTGTATGCCGCCTCCCGACGAACGTTACCAGCTGAAGAATCCCTGAACGAGTTAGATGATAGTCTCGACGGGCAACATCTCCTCCGCAGCCTTCGGGGCTATCGCGTGTCACTCGATCTCCTCAGATTATCGCTGGCCGTAATTAAAATTTCATGATCGATTCCCCCGTGACCAGGCACTACGACGGACAGGTGCGAAGGGATGCTTCTTGGAAGTCTCGGTTGGATGGTGCACCACCTGACGCGCCGTTAGACGTCATCCTCGCGATAAGAATTCCCTGACGTCCTGCTCGGCGAACTTGGAATAATTCTGCTCCGTCCAGCGATGTCCGAAAATCACGATAACGAAGTCGGTGTCCCTTCGATAAGAGGGTAGACTGTCGATGACAAGGTTCGATTCGACCCACTCGCGAACAAGCCGGACGATGGCATCGACGAGCGGCCCGGAACTGGAGCAGAGGGTAACTGTGCAAGGTGTGCGAGGTAAAGTGGTGTTTCAAGGTAGCCACCACCTTTGGCACGACCACCACAGAGTGACAACCACCACCACCAAGGGGACCGTGACTGGAAGAGGTAGGAGAGCACTAGCACCTACGAGGGGTTAGCCGGCACGGACAGTCCGACGGGAACACCGCGTGCACATGGGAATTTGAACGAGCGGGCAGAAAGTAAAGCGCGTTCGGTCGAGAGGAGGGCCCGCGATGGACTGGTCTCGCCAACCCAAGTCCTCCTACCTTTGGGATCAGGTCCCAGCCTCTACGATGTTACCTCTACGATCCTACCTCGCCACAGTCGCTCTCTTTCTCGCTCGTCCTCCGCCTCCCTCTTTTCTACCTCTCCGTTTCCCCCCCTGTCTTGCCCACCTTCTTCGTTCTTTTCTTCTTCCTCCAGCCACGTCCGGCTTTCTCTGTTTCTTGCTCCTCAAAGGGGGCTCTCTTACTTTCTTCTCCCCCTTTTCGGACCCTTTCCGTCGCTGCTCGTGTCTCTCCTCGCGTGTAACGCGTCCGCGGACCGTCTCAGCCTCGTACCCTCCTCGCTTTGCTTCAGTTTCGGAGTTACCTGTTGCCCAATGGCCCCGAGTACGTCTATATTCGACGTACCGCGTCATGGATCCGCGGTCGCGCCTCAATTTCGCTCTTGCTACCGTCTGAACGGCGTCTGTCGCGTCCGCGGAACCTCCAGGTATCCCAGTTTCCGCCCGTTACCGCGGTGTCGTCTTTCCTCTGCGGTTTCCCACTTGGCCGAGCGGAACGGAAGAACTGGTAGCTCTTCTTCGTGTAAACTAGCCCTGCTCCGGTGCAGTACGCTGGTTAAATGGTCTGTGTGCGTCGCTCCGAGTACGGACGACTCCGGGGGCGGCTTTTGTGGGTCAGTGATCCGCGGATCTTTCTATTTACTGGGTCAAATGGAACAGTGTTGAGCATAATCGTAATCATAATCACGACTATGATCGGAATCAAATGTTTTCGAGTTGTGATTACGATTACGATTGTAATCAAATGGTTCAGAGTTCCGATTACGATTACGATTACAATCGTAATCGCAAATTTTTCTGCGATTACAATCGTACTCGCAAATTTCTTATTAGCAAATTTTTCATTTTGACGAAATCATGGTTTTGTAGGATTTCGAGGGTGAGGAACACGAATCTGAAGTCGGTTTTTAGGTACAAAATTTCTATGCCTGAAAACACCTGAACAATACGATCGTAATCGCAGAAAAATTTACGAATATGATTGTAATGGCAACTCTAAAACATTTGATTACAATCGTAATCGTAATCACAACTCGAAAACATTTGATTACAATCGTAGTCGTAATTATGATTACGATTATGCCCAACACTGAAATGGAATTTGCATAGGTAGAGATTGCGAGTGCTGGTACTCCATCATTATAGGATGTCACTGGTTCTATTGGTAGGTTTCATGGAGTCTTTGGAGTGTTGTGAAATAGGTTTCGTCGCGTTATGGAGTAGCAAAGGAGTTGGATATTAAATAGAGAAGCAATTGTATTCGTATATTGATTTATATCCATTTAATTTTAAAGAAATAGTAGGATGTACATAGTAAGTGTAACTATGACATCTGTCGGTACTAGTACTTCTAATGTTTAACAGTTTTGACAATTTACACACATCGTACTGAATTTCTGTCCTGTTAGGAGAACGATATAAGAAATGATTCGGATAAATTCTGTGAAGCCTTGCGAGGTATTCATTCGCCCATACGTCATGTTGTTGCGAGCCTAGAACATCGTGCATGAATTATAATTAATTGTCTTAGAATCGTTGAATTTCTAAACGCCTGTCCCCTTCCGAGCTCTGCACACTTGATATCTCCAAAGGAAATTTAAACATCCCATATAATATTATGATATATAGTAAATATAAATTAGACCGTATCGTATAAACTAATTATTCTACGAACAAACGACGTTAAATCTTTCGCATCACCGCATCGTAAAGAATTTAACTTCTTTCTATTTAACTTCTTTTCTACTGGTAACAAATTCATAACACTCGCATTGTCATAAATTATTTCCTTTTACGCTCGTATTTTAATTCGACTTCTTCGTACTGACTCATCGAGTCCATGAATTTCGTCCTGTTGCGGAATTCCGTGAAAAACGATTTGAAATATTCGTCGCAAAAGCGCGAGGTTTACCCATTGAAACAATACCGCGGTCAAGAGCGCATAAACAATGCGGTTTCGCAGTCACACGTTATTCAGATAGGAAAGAAATACAATGTCGAATGAGTCAGTAGCCCCGCATTGAAATTACGCGGTGCGCCATGCTCGACTCCATTTATCTTCGCGTACGTCTACGTTTGCACACTTACATCGTAGAGTTATAGCGTAAAATGCAAATATATAGCGTACCGCTTTAGATCGCGTATCGGCTATTTATTACTTATTTTACTTTACCCTGTCCTACGCTGAATGCCGGAACTTATTAATCTTAACGGATGTCTGTATACAGGATATTATATCGCGAGCTTGCAATTCGATACTTTTTCGAACACGTACGCGCCTATTGTACTTTTCGCTTGGAAATATTCTTTAAAATACTTTGAAAACATTATTGCCGTCATTTAAAAAACTGACCAACTTTTACTTGAAGCACAAGCTTCGGATTTGTTTAGATTTGACAAATCAGTTTTAGATAAACTTTACTATAAAGTTTCACAAAACTTTATCATAAATTTGTTCGAATCATTCCACTGATAGAAAAAGAAAATAAAAAGTTATTTTCTTGCCCTTGCTACTTAAAACGTCTCGACTTTCAAGGCTCCATGATCTTTCATGAATAAACTTCTCAAAAAGCAGGATATTCCGACAATTTCGATTCATGATTGATCATTGTTATGATAGCTAGCAGTATACTTATATATAATATCAATGTTATTTCGTTTCGAGAAATTAGTGTGTCGCAAGGCACGAGCGTGACCTCATTTCGATTTTTCAATCGCCATCGACCTACACCGCCCTCGTTTTCGAGAAAAATGCGTCTGCATCATTCGGTCGTGCAACAGGCGGAATGATCGATACGTATCCACGCGTGAATTTTCGATCCTATCTGAGCGCGATCGTGATTCATTTCGTGGGTGGATCGGTCGATCCACCCGTTCGACTTGAAGTCGAATTGATGTACGAGGGGTGTGCCTCGACTCGATCCTGGAGAGCGAACGTCCGCGTAGTTGAAAACGATCGAGCAATCGAGGATTTCTACGATCGATCCCGTACACGATCGAAAAAGCAATCGACTGATTACAGTGACAATTACCCTCTAAGAAATTTCTGTCAAATTTCTTTCAAATTTCATTTTCTACATGCTTTTCCCTTCATTTTATTTGTAGATTAACATATCGACAATATTTTGAAAGATTCAAACATCAATGTTCGAAATAATTCATTAATTAATTTCATTTATGTGAATATCTTTCCACGTATAATTTACTTACTGAAACCGTTCAATTATTCTTGTCCCTTTACAATTCAATTTTATTCTAATAATAATAAGTCACGTTTCATTAATTCAACAGTTATCCAGATAAGCTTCTATCCATTTGACATAAAACCTACTTTAATAACACGATTCAGGGTCCCTTCGGAACGAGTCGCGTCTCCCAAAGAAAGCGTCTCCCTTTTCTCCCATTTCTCCGCCGAAATTTCTTTCCATATACAAAAATTATGCCCGCCTCCGATCTTGTCCATCCAGAGGTGTCGCGTATTTCTCTCAAACGTTAAAAAACAAAAGAAAAAAAGCGTGAAACAATTAAGACGCCCCCAGCGAAATTGGCTGCCGTTCGCGCCACGAGCGTCTAGGCTCCACGAGCGTCTAGGCTCCACGAAAATAGGATCCGGTGATTTGAACGCCCGATGAGGAAGATTTATGGTCGCGCGCTGCGGCGCACATCGATTGAACTCACCGATACGTTCCCCGTTGCTGACGATAATGCGTGCAATAAAATCTGGGTTAAGTAATACGGGGTGAAATTCGGTTCGGGCGATAAATTTTTGTTCGAACGTAATCTGGACCGATCTTTCGCGCGACCGCTCTCTCGTAAAACGCGTTGCTTATTACAATTACGAAATTCTTTCTCTCGACCGTGTCCGTGGCGTTTATTTATCGAACCTGGACCAGAATGGCTTACCACGCGAAATTCGATGAAACGTTCGTTATAAAAAATGATAGATGGAAGGAAAATGTTAAATAAACGAAGATCTTTGTAGCAATTGATTTATGGAGATAAAAATGGGGAAGTTGTGGTAGGAGGATGTGAATGTTCGTTTTTTTAAAGACTCGCGTAATGATATGAGGGTTGATTAACCCTTTGCACTCGACGACAGTTTCAATACAGGGAGCTAACAATTTGGACGACTAGACCTTCTTCTAGTGCTTCAAAGTGTACCAGTTTACACTTTAGGAATGTATTCCGCTTAAACTTCACTCATATATTGGTGACAGTGCTTTTCACTGAAGAAGTAAACAGATTAATTCTGAAAGTCAAGCGTCAAAGGAAACGAATTTAAATGAAACTTGTGAATATTGGTCAATTTACAAAAGTAACTTTGGCAGTCAACGTGTCAATATGCATGATCTTAATTCCCCATTGCTTTCTCGGCAATATCATATACACGATTCCTTTCGTGTATCGCGTTAGAAGAATTTATTAAACCGAAGAGGCCCATAAATATAAACGGTTTATTCTCCTTTACACGAATGCGTTAAAAAAACCATCGCGTTACTACTCAATTCAAAAGCAACGAGTCATACAGAAATAATACCAATCCCCTTTCAAATTACCCCGATACGTTTCACAGGAATACATTTTCATAATTCATTTCCACTTCGTCATACTTCCCTCCGCCACGCACGTTAAGTTCGCGAGAGGGAAGCCTTAACGATAACGTGTTTACTTATAAAACCCAAGTCCTAGGCGGAGAAAAGGAGGGGGACAAGTTACGAAGTCGATATAGGCGACATTTTTATGTTCGACGGTCAGGGAAGGCTTCGGAACCCTTTTCGCGAGACATTGGAAATTAGTATGTGCCGGTGTCGGCAATTTTCTGCCCTTTATAGGCCCACGGCATGCGAAACGACGGGCACACCGCTTAGAAAATGTACGTGCATACGAGGCGATGAGATTTTTATTCAAAAGACGGATCTGCGGCCGCTAATGGGCAGCGCGGTGGTTCCCTTCGATTTTCGAGGAAACAAGCGTGCCGTGTAGCAACCAGAAGGGCCCCACGAATTCCCATTAATTATATACCATTACTTCGTAATTGTACGCCATATGTTTTCGATTTTAAAGGGGCTGTGTATGTGTGCACGTAGGTAGGTCTTCTTGCAAGGCTATAGGGGAGAAAAGAATAACGATAATTCGATATTCCACGAATTGGGCTAAATATTGGATCTAGGAATAGAAACATGGTAACGTTAGTAGTAATTTAAAAGGGAACACGGAAAATTTTGTTTGGTTCCCTAATCATCTAGGACTCGTGGTGCTATGTCGACCTAGCAGAGTATCAATGTTTTGTCGAGTAAATTTTTGGACTTTAATATGAGTAGGCACAGTATATTTACGTAGAACGTTCTACGTAATACGGTCCTCTTTAGAATACAAATCTCAGGATCGTATATATTTTTTATCCATTATATTATTCTTCCATTCCTCAAAGGAAATGTACCTGGATCAGTATAGAATTGAACAGCTTTCATTATAAACTAAAGTCTTGATAGATACTTTCTTGACTTAATTTATCTTACTCCTCTTCAAAAACAATACATAAAATTAACCTACAAGAACCTATAACGTTCCACCATTTTATTATAACATCCACAGTTTTTACTACAAACTAACGTCTTGCCAAGTAGGTTATTTCTTGAACCAGTTTATCTTAGTCCTCTTCAAAAACAATTCATAAAATTAACCTGCAAGAACCTATAACGTTCCACCATTTTATTATAACATCCACAGTTTTTACTACAAACTAACGTCTTGCCAAGTAGGTTATTTCTTGAAACCAGTTTATCTTAGTCCTCTTCAAAAACAATTCATAAAATTAACTTACAAAAACCTACAACGTCCCACCATTTCAGCAAATAAATTTCCATGTTGTTTTGAACAGTCCACCAAAGATTTCCTCGGCAATAGTCTGCAACTGGACCATGTAATGCTTTCTATTACGGTCCCTGCTTTCTGCCATTAAATTTGTCGACAACAAGTCGCAAACAGGGACCAGAAACGGAATTTTATTCAGCCATTCTCGGCGCACAATGAGAACAGGTACGCGGCATGCGACACGATCGGGATTATTCCGTCATTTTATTGGAATGACTCGAACAAACGGCAGGAATCATGTCTGGCTGCACAGCCTCCTGTCGTTTCAGACACTCGACCGGCTTATACATACACACGCATCCCTATTCGGTGCACCGGATCCGCAGAAAGAGAGGCAAACGCGCCAGATGGAGGACAAATGATCGAGAAAGCATCGCGTACGATTCAACAAATTGTTACCCATCGCGTTGATTCGTTATCGAGATGCGATCAATGCTATATCGATGGCCGTTTATTCTCCGATCGAAACAAAAGTCGTTTTTTCCACTTTTATTCTGTCTACTGCTATTAAAGGCTACGGGGATCGATGGTTTCGCGTGATTGGACGGCATTGAGGCTGGAGTCTCGTGCTTTGTTGGGATCGGGAGCATTTATTGCAATTTCACACTGCGTTGCCTTCGTTAATTTCGTTTCTATCCAGTAGGAGAAAAGTTTTATGGATTAAAGTTGTCATAGTTTGCAGAAGTTTTTTTTTTTAAGATTTACATACATATTATAATATGGAACAGAATTGTCATCGAAACAAAAATTCCCTTATCTATTCGCCAGATATTGACATCTTCTAAGAAAATAATTTGGTATGTTTCAGGCGAAACGTGGGTCAAGTCTATCGTGGACATCGAGAAAAGACACCTGACCTGAAGATTTGCTTTTTCTTGACCATCTTTAAACGTATCTCAAATACGATGCTTGTACTGTAAAATTACACTTTGGTTTAGATTTAGATGTGCATTTCAGTCGTGAACAAAAATTCTTGAATTCTAGTAGTAGTATCCGCTGTTAAAGCTGGGACTACTTGTAATATTTGTTTCAATACATTCGCACAAATCTCACAAATAAATTCTCCCCGTAATAGAGCATTAATTAGACCCACAGTATAATCAATAAATATCGTTTAAAATGTTTGTACCTCCCCCGAAAAAAAATAACAGTTTCCTAAATAGTTCAACATAAACGAAACTGCAACTCGCTTTCCACCATTCCAAAAATAAGTCTCTGTACACAGAGTGTTAATATTTTGAAATAAAGGACCCAGAGTCAACAAGAAAGGATTTTCGAGCAGTCCTCGATCGCAGAAGTGGGCACGCTCGATACGAGTGGTACGAGTGTTATTGTTCCATCGTGATAAGAGGTCCAGAATGTACCGTACCGGAAATCGCATTGCGCAACGCTGTTTGTACAGGACGAGAGAAGATGATCGCGGTACAATGTGAACTCATTGTAGATTCCCATTTTATGGTCGCGCGTACACCTCGGCGCCACCTTTCTCGCCCCCTGGCTTCGCCCTCCCTTCCTTTTTTCCTGGCGTCGTAAAAATGTTTACTGCTCGCCCGTGAATTTCGAGAGCGCAGATTTCACGCGGCAGAGCTAATGGACATCATTAGCTTTATGATATCGCGTAATTTATGCCGCGATCTTATTGCCGAGTGCTTTATGGACAACGCGGCGTAATAATGCTGTCACCGGGATCCGAAACCCAGTTAAAGGCTCGTTCACAAATTTTTCTACCTATGTTGTAAATCGTACATTGACGGTTTCGAATGGATATTTGGCGACAGGTGTCGTTGGGATGTTATTTATCGTGTTCCTTTCGTTGCTGGGTAATTTTTTAGAAGATAGTAGATCTTAGAGAGCAGTAGCACCTAACTGACAATGTTTAGGATATCGTTTATCGTGTTCCTTTTGTTATAGGATCATTTTTTAGAAGGCAATAGCTCTTAATTGAAAATTTCAGTATCAGGGGTCGGTAACACGTAATTGAGAATTTTTAGGATATTATTTATTCTGTTCCTTTCTTTGCAGGGTAATTTTTTAGAAGGCAATAGGTCTTAGGAAGCAGTAGCACCTAATTGAGATTTTTATGGTTTCTATGGAAAAATCGATTGCTATAGAAGTAAATGAATAAACATAGTGAAATTATTTTATCGACACCCTTCGAGCAGTAGTTCTAGAAAAGTATTTACTTTTTAATTATTTCGAGTTGTTTACTTTTCAGTGTTGCCCTTATACAATTATAAAAAGTGTGATACAAGAATGTACCTAAATAATAACGTTGCATGCATCATCCATGAATAATAATAATAATAATGATCAACAACTTGACACCACTGGCTTCACATTCGTCCATACACGCTTAACTCAACGAAACTCGTTTATGAGATTATAAGATTCTTTAACAAAGGAACATCTAATCTAAGCGCGTACAGCGGTATAAAACCGCGCAGGTATAAGGCGAGGACAACGTTTATGATGGTGGGTCCCCCCTGGGTTTGGGCACTCCCTTAAAGAAGTTATTTCGCTGTCTCTAATTCTGGCCCCATAACGCCTTAAATCCGCAGTCCATTCTCGGCCTTTTATGATTATACGTCTCGGTGGACGAATCGTTAAAATTCTTAGCGATCGCGCGGCGCAACCGTGCGACGACGGACGGTAAAACACGCTTTCGTTTTCAACGATTCTTTGCTATACAGAGTGACTCTTATTGTTAGTGGAGCCATTCGGAGATCGAGAGGGGCACTCACCTTTCAAAATCACTTGGTATATTTTCGATTCAATGTACGACATTGCGTTCTTTGCCTCGGATTTCAGAATTGACATTTTAATAGTAAAGGCTATCTGATTGATTCTCAAGTAGAATTTCAGTTTGAATCTGAAGGTTTCAATTTACTTTATCATTTTCACACTTACGTTCTTATTTTTATTTTGTTTTCATAGTAAAGGCTATCTGATTGATTCTCGTGTAGAATTTCAGTTTGAATTTCAAGCTTTCAATTACTTTTCAATCATTTTCACACTTACGTTTTTATTTTAAATTTCGTTTCCATTGGTCCACTATTCACGTTTTTTAATTTCAGAGCCCAAATAGTCGTGAGAGAATGCGACCGTTTTATAAGTATATTGTGAACTGATATTTCGTGACTAACAGTGTTTAGAAAACACTGATTTGTGAGCTATTGTATCAAACAATTATTGTATAGATAATGTATCAAACACCCTGTATAGATCTAACGTGGCCCTAATCGCGCGTGAAACACGCGACTAGCACGCAAATATTAGACGAATGGCACCTCACGTACATGAATTACGATTCGATGATTCGAGAGATAAGGTTTACGACGATCCGAATTGAAACTGGAATGCGTCAACCGCTAAACGAATATGACGACGCCCTTGATCCTGATATGTGTGAGCATACAGGCGATTTAACCGCAAGATCAAATGTCTGTTGTCTCTTCGATCATTGTCAGTTGAGTTCTCCTCATGTGTCATAAACGCAGTTATTCTCAGAACCTTACAGAACTTATGATAGAGCCATAAACTTTTGGGCCTTCCAATTTTCTCACTCTGGACCAAGAATATGCATAATATAAACACAAATATGTTTATGGATTTTAAGCAACATACAGTGATAGTGTTTTAAAATTTGTTTATTTATACTGGAATTAGCGAACGTTACAAACTTCTCTATTAAACTGAACAAAAATTCTGTATAGCATCCGAAGCATCATTGATGAAGATGCGATGTTGGAGAATCGCCAGAAATAGTTTTCACTCTTCTTTCATATGGAAATGATGTCTTTCTGAAAAGTGATTTCGGTACACAAAGCGTTACCTACATAATTTTAAATACGAACACTCGCTATTTTCTGGTTGTTACGTAACAGCGAGGCCACATTACGAAAGATTACATGAAATCGCATTGAAAGTCTTACGAAGCGAGTCTGTGCTCGTTGTCCAGGCTTGCAAATTATGTACCATATCTTTGTTATCACATGAAACTTGTCAATGGTACCTTTCGCCGCATCGTTTTCAAAGATTTGATTCATCCTTTCGTAGAATACGAATTCTTCGATTTCACCAAGCCGATGTGACACCTTGAATGTTAGAGGAATCATGAGAAATTATTGTTGGCAAGATAAAATGGCAAAAGTGAAAATCCAGGTCTGAGGAAATCTACTCCGAGAGCAAAGGTTAAAGAGAACAGAAAAGTCGAAGTAGTGCTTGTATATTTCAAAGTTCAAGATTAATTATTATTTATTTTTATTACTTATAATTCGACTGCGGATCCTTATGCAAAATAATATCTTTAGAGACGAACCTACGAAAATTGGTTCTAGAATAGAATAGAAATTAAGTAGCTCCTAACCCAATAGAACGAAAAGGACTGATTCTAATCCAATCTTCGAGATGAAATTGCCTCGCCTAGAAGGGACAGCAAAAAAAAGAATATTGAAATTAAAGTTCATATTATAGTATTTGCAGAGTAAAATAAATTTCTATTTAGATACAATTATCGTAGCAAAGCGTCACAGGTAAAAATTGTCATCTGTAAAGATTTTATTTTGCAGAGATCTCTTCAGACCTGGATTGTTGTAGACCACTTGGAGATGGGCGAATTTTAATTCAAGTAGTAGATGAATAAAATGTAACCTTTATGGGAGGAATTTTTGTTTAGTTGCGATTATTAGGGATATGTCTCATTTGACATTTCTAATTTTAAAGAGAAGAATTATTGGGAGTTAGTATATTTTAAATGGGTCTCCTTTGCAACTGGATATTGCGTTTGGCCATTTTATCTCGCCAACAGGTAATTTCTCACGATTCCTCCAACATTTAAAGCGTCGCACCAGCTTGTTGGCGACATCGAAAAATTTGTATTCCACGAAATGGATGGATGAAATCTTTAAAAACGACGAGGATCCAGCATCCCTGTGATTCCTCTGGTAAACATCTCCTCGGGGTGTCGTTGCCAATCTCTCGAAGGGGCCTACCCCAATCTTTTATATCTTGGCGCAACAATGCCGTCACGAGGCTGAAACTGGCTAGCCCGTGTTCCGGCCATTGTGTCGGTGGAACATCTGCTCGAAATACAAACCGCTAATAGAAACACGGAGAAAGGTATTACCGGAGGTGGTGTTAGACGAGACAGGAGTAAAAAGGAAACGAAACGGCGGGGAGGAGTAACAGCGAAATTGTGTGAAAAGGCTGGCATAATAGAGAAACAAGGGTAGAATCGTGCGATACGCGATACCCGAACAACCTCTCCGGGTAATCTCTCTCCGTTCTCAGCTTCGGACGTTTGTGCACGCACGTATGCGACTCACGAGCCGTCTTTTATCCTCGAATCGCGAGTACCTTTTGTGCGCGATAATGTCGACAGAATGAAATTATTATGGACGTTGCCTGCGTTTCACGGCTGTAATTTCAGAGGAAACGTCAAGTTTCTTTCTGGAGTGCCATTCATCCCGGCGAAACCATAACGCTGTAATTTTCCATTTCAAGACCTCGGAACATTCAATCCGACGCAAGCATCACGGGTAAAAATTGTTATCGTGACTTGTTTTTGTTAACAAATACTCCAATTTTTACGAGCAATTTAAACAGCAATTTATTACACCAGAATGCAACAATTTTCAAATGTACTGTGTAGTAAGACACCGTGTCTTGGAGATCGTGGAACATGCGTCTTGGAAGATGTAGAAGCTGAGGAGGGGCGAAATAAGAAAGGAAAGAGCGCAGATTCCGCGAGCGACCCACCCGGAAACACGATCGTCGCGATGATATCGGCGCACATCCGGTTGCGGCCGTGTGTATAACTTCCATCGGAGTGGCGTACGTCGCGTCGGTTGGGAAAGGCGAACGCGTGGAGGAGAAAGAAGAAACGTAGGGTGAAAGAGTGTCCGTCCACACCGTTTAGTCATTGGCTGCTAACACGGCAAAACCAACTCCTTTCCAGCGTGGGTCGCGCGAGTATTTAATAGGAAGCAATGAGCAACAGGTCTAACCGAGCGTGCTTGGGTTACGCCCATTCGAACGCGTTCCCCGTTCTGGAACCGCTGTTTTCTCTTTATCGGCGTGGCTTTTCTCCCTTCTACGATCGGGACGTCGACTAACCGGAAGCCGACGTCTTGATCTACCGCGACAAGAGCACGGCAGAGGAGGATCAGTTCAAGGAAAAGCTACAATCTTGTCTAGGTGAGATATTTTTAATGACGAATGAAAGAAAATATTATTCTGATTTGTTGTTTGTTTAGTAAACACTGCAATCAGAATTGGGCAATTTGTTTAACCCTTTGCACTCGACGCCTTTCTTTCTGGTATCTATTAGGTTGTCCCAAAAGTTTCTTCCGCGACTTGCATTCAGTTATTTTGTGTGGCAGTGTTTATACAATTAGACAACCTAATTTCTTAGATGTTAATGTCGTAACTGTAATGGAGCAAAATGAATTGTACGCAATTCAATAATGTAACATTATACATAAAATGTTGTGTATGTATTATTATTTAAGGAAATGGAAGAAACTCTTGGGACAACCTAATACTAGCAACTCGAGATGCTTTCTTAGCATTCTATTGCCACGAATCCTAAACTTAATCAGATCACCTTTACTTCCCCGACAATCATTTTATCGGCACTTCGAGTTCCAAGAAAATTAATTATTATTGCTGGCGGATTTACTGTGTCGACCCTAGTGGCGACGGAGAGTCGCCTCTCGAGTCCAAAGGGTTAAAGAAAAATTGAGAAATAATTGTTTGGTATTCGAATAAGTTAGAAGTAGGTGTAGTAGATGATGGTCATGAAAAGAAAATTTCTTTAATTTAGAAATGAAAGGACCAAGTAGCGATGAAATTAAAAAAAGTTTATCAAGTATACAGTCGAAATAGTATAATAGGTCTCACTGATATGCTAGGTTAATGGCATGTGAGGTTGGGTAGGTGTCTGTATAAAAGAAAAGCTTCTACAAAGTTATCAACATTTTTATTTCGTTATTTACTTGCAGGAGCCCTGTGGATGTACGATTGACACTTTACTCATTTCAATTATGGAAATAAATGTGTATTATAGAAGCTATAACAATAGATGGTACGTAAAATATATAATTAGACCGCGAATCTTCATGCAAAATAAGATCTTCGTAAACATACCTACAAAAATTGAATCCATTTTTTAAATAAAAAGGAATTTATTTTACTCCGTCAATATTATAATATGAACTTCATTTTCAATATTTTTTTACATCATTTCATACTGTGTGCATTTTGTAGCTTAATACACATAAAAATTTCCTATAACTGCATTTAAATAAGAAGGAATTTATTTTACTCTGTCAATATTATAATATGAAGTTCACTTTCAATATTTTTTTACATCATTTCATACTGTGTTCATTTTGTAGCTTATTGCACATGAAAATTTCCTATAAATGCATTTAA
>NC_071982.1:12516520-12529036 GCF_026283585.1 Hylaeus volcanicus
TCAATATTTTTTTATATCATTGCATACCGTGTGCATTTTGTAGCTTACTGCACATGAAAGTTTCCTATAAATCCATACAAATCATGTATATAATTCAAGCCACATTACACGTAAACCATAGTAGTAACATTTAATATTATTGTTTACATCAATTAAATATTCCTTTGTCCAAATGACACTTTTTAATATAGCATCGAAGCCAATTGACCTCTACGTTAACCCACATGTCGTTAATTTACGTTTGAAATACAAGAAATCATATCTAACCCATGTGTGTCCACAGGTAGAGCTCCCTTCCGCTGCTCCACTCCCCTTCCACGCGGCGTAACTGAGAGAGAGAGAGAGAGAGAGAGTCGTCAGTCTACCGTAGAGCGTAGAGCAGAGTAGATCGTGGCATTTGCGCCGTCGTGAAACGCGCATACTAGCGGGACCATAGTGGGGACAGCTCTGGAGCAGATGTGCTGGCTCGTGGACATGCCTAGTGTAGTGTGTGTGTGTGTGTATATATGTGTGTGTGCGTGTGTGTGTGTGCAGTGATATAATGAAAATATTAAATTTTAAACATAATACAAATTTGTGGATGTTATAAATAATCCGACAAATCAACAACCATTGTCAGTATTTAAATTAGAGTACCAGTATTTTAAAAATAATACAGATTTGTGTAGATTATAAAAAGTTTCTCAATAAATCAGCAATTACTGGGAATATTAATAATTAAATTAGAGTGCTAGTATTCAAACGAAAATAATTACTTTGGGAACCATCGCTCGAAGAATACGAGGAAGAAATATATTTATTGGGTGAGTTGTGATTTTTGTACAATTTAAATGTTTAAGATTGTTTGTGTTTGTCGCACTCTTTCTCTGTCACATGTTGATATTGATTATTTCGTAATCTTTTAGAAGAGAACTTTTTTCTTGACGTGTGCCAAATATGATCATTCTTTGATATTGTCTTTTCGATTCAATCTCTTCTTATCTACGCAACTTAGTATATTAATTTTATGACTCGATTAAAAATATGTACTGCTATACAGTGGAACCTCGATTATCGCAGGAATTTCTAGCCCCAATGTTTTGCAATAATCGAGGTTCTGAAGGAGAAGTGGGAACGTCACGAAAACTGTTCCTTTGTTAAACTTTTCTATTAACATTACAACTACAAAAGTCAATTCAATGCATTTATTTTAGACTTCTTTATATAATTATTGAATTACGACAACATTTTTGCTGCAATTTCCATTGAGAATTATTGAAGCAGGAAACTAGGTGTATACATGTTAATCGATTCACCCCTCCACTCTCTAATTTCAAAGATATAGTAATATGCATACGAAGTATCAGCTGAGAGCTTTTAGTTTTACTGCAAATTAATCTGTCATTCCTCTCGAATTATATTGCTCCATTTCGACAAACAATGAGCAATCACACATGTTTCTGTAAATACGTCTCGCCATCCCTCGACGTGAATTCGGTCAATTTTCCCAGTTTCTCACGATATTTCTTTAAATTTTGTCCACAATTCGCGAACGACCTTTTTTGCCGGACAGGAGAAGAGAGAAAGGGTCCTCGTTTCGCCGTCTGCGAGCTCGCATCTTCTCCATCGGTCCCCTCCGTCCTTTCGTTTCCTTTCTCACTTGGTCCCCAGCACTGCTCGAAGCCCGGTGTAACAATGGCCGCCCTCTAATTATCGTAAGACCGCGGCACTTTAAAGAGATCTCCGAGAGCCCATCACTGGACCTCCGTTTCGTTCGCCCCTTAAAATTTCTTCCACTCTCCCGGGGCCCAATAATGGCGGCAACAAAAACAATAAACGCCACGATCGCGCCTCGTGGAAAATTGGTATCGCCTCGCGGGAGCACCTACCGCAACGTCGACCATCCACGCGAATTACGACCATCCTATCGCGAGATATAGTTCGAAAAACGGAGAGAAATTGGTAACATTGGCAACATTTCTGACAGATAATTTTTGTTGTTGTACAATTATGATATATCATTTTATTTTATTTGTGGAAGATAATTCTTATTGATGTAAACTTGATGTCATAGTTGAATAACCGGTGCCCTTATTTGGTATCATCGTCAAATTGAAATTGAATCTCAAATGAAAGGTTAACGAGCTCTTAGTATTGCCTGTGTTTAATATTAAAAACCCGTGAATCTGAAATGAATGTTTGAGAGTCTCGAATTAAAAATGAACGAATTTCTTGTACCTCTTGAGCTTGGTATTAAACATCCGTGAATCTCAATTGGATGTATGAGAGTCTCGAATGAAAGATTATCGAACTTCTTATACTGCTTGTATTTGATATTGAAAATTCGTGATGAAATTCAGTTTTGTAAAAATGCCTTCACACCTGTCGATAGGATCACTCGAGGCCAAAGTGTTTTCCTAAGAAAATCACTCACGTAAATTGTAGAGAGTCTGCCATTTCGTTGGTCCGACTGTAAGTGGCTCTAATTTGAAGTAGCATCTGTCTATCTCAATTTTGGAACGTTAGATTAGACGAGGCGATACTTCTAATTGCAGCAGACTTTCCAGAACGTGTATTTAGATCAAGATTTTAGATATAGATTGTGGGACATTAACGAAATGTCTTCGTAGTCGGGATCCTATCGTTCCATTTCGTCAAATATTATCAGAGAAAACGGAATTTAATCTATACAAGTCAAAGACTATGGAACATCATGCGAATGAATTTTATTTGTAAAGGAAATAAGAATCAACTGTTTCAAATAACATATAATTCTTTTAACCTTCTTTTTGCTTTGCCTTGATATATGTATTTAAATCTTAAAGAAAAAATTCTTGAAAGTACGTACCCCCTCACAAACATTTAATTTTCT
Organism: Hylaeus volcanicus; assembly: GCF_026283585.1. Taxonomy (NCBI): domain Eukaryota; kingdom Metazoa; phylum Arthropoda; class Insecta; order Hymenoptera; family Colletidae; genus Hylaeus; species Hylaeus volcanicus. The sequence goes on from NC_071982.1 coordinate 12,519,372, forward strand.
TTACAGAATTGAAAACTGTTCTCTCCTTTGCCGTTTTATTATTTCAAATAAGAAATTATAAATGCTCACAATAATTCCATAAAACACAACGAGATTACACTTTGAAATATAAAATAACGACGAAAGAAAGGACACTGTTATCCAAAATAATATTTCAGATGTGCCCCAGTACCTCCAGATCATAAAATCTCATTCCTCTCCTATATCTTATCTACGATTCGCGCAGACGATCGGAAACCGATACTTCCTCCTTTGGTCGACGTTTCATTTGCTAGGTAATTACACGCAATCTCCGTTTGCCGTCTGAATTATTGAGCCCGTAGCCGCCGCAGGAACGCTTAAACGCGGCCGAGCAAACGGGAACCGCACCTGCAGCCGCGCGCGTAATTAAATTATCGTGTGTTTTCAGGAAAGCATCAATTAGCCATTAGGAATGGAACTTACCCGAGTAACAAGCGGCTGATCTCCCTCATTGCTCCGGAATCAAGGCAGCCACGAGTTTCTCATCGCTCGGCGAAAAAGTGTTCGTCACCGCGGCAACCGGTCCTCGTTCAGCCACGCAAAAGGGGTTCCACCTTCCGACGAAGACGACGTCCACAGGATGGATCACACGGCGGAGTAATTAGTGCGTCCCCGGTTTTCATAAATCATCCGTTCGATAAACCCGACGCTTTCTCCGCGCCGAAGAATGTCGTCGATCAAGGCGACCATGCCATTTTTCGGACGAGAGCCTTACAAGGCATTCGCAAACACGCTATGGTGGCCTCAGGAAGTGTCCAAGGGTTGGAGATGTAGATGTAGATGAGAAATTGTGCTAGGAAGTTGAGTGATGTAGCTTGGAGAGGCTTGGTTCTTGGGTGGATAGTTGGATAGTTCTTTGTTTCGAGTGTGGAAGAGTCACTGAGTAGGTGACGCTCTCTGAGGAAGTTTGAGCTTAGAAGAAATGAGTGCCTTTATCGAATCGTGATTTTAATTGAGTCGGTAGGATTAAGAATGAAGAAATCAGAATCCTGAACACCAGTTTCCTTCTTCTAGTAGTCTATAGAAGTTTCTTTATATCGAGTGCGAAAGAGTCACTGAGTAGGTGATGCTCTCTGAGGAAGTTTGAGCTTAGAAGAAATGAGTGCCTTTATCGAATCGTGATTTTAATTGAGTCGGTAGGATTAAGAATGAAGAAATCAGAATCCTGAACACCAGTTTCCTTCTTCTAGTAGTCTATAGAAGTTTCTTTATATCGAGTGCGAAAGAGTTACTGAATAGGTGATGCTCTTCGAGGAAGTTTGAGGTTTGAAGAAATAAGTGTCTTTATTTAAGTTTGTTTCAAGTACGATGAAGTTTAGGGAATTTTCAGTTTAAAACGAATGTGTACCTTTATTGAATCATGTCTAAAATTGAGTCGTAGAATTCGTAATTAAAGAAGCAGAGTCCTGAGCACCAGTTTTCTTCTAGTAGTCTATAGAATACACTGATTGCGAGATAATCCTTGAATACGAAGTTGATATTTAACATTTAACAAAGGGTCTATAGAATAGGAGTTTCTGTCTTTTAATAGCCTTGAAGATTCACCAAAAATTCGTCTTAGACGTTGAAAAAAGCCCCTCCATAAGGGGGTCCAATTCACCAAAACACCAATTCTTCCTTCTTATTCTCTTCAAACTACCCTCGAAACGTCACAGTACATCAAATCAACGTTATATCCATATCGTAGATTCACTTATACTTCACTTGTCTTCGAATTCCACTTCACTTGTCTTCCACGTTCCCCTTCAAAGTGTAAGTACTCAATACCTCACAAGAACATCTTGAACTCCAAACTGTCATCGATAAGATTTCAAAGACATCTATCTTACATCCATCGCTACGTTTCATCAACAGATCCGCAAAAAAAATTCTTCAAAATTCCCCTTTTTCTGACTAATTACCTCTTGTTTCAGGATCCTCTCGCCGAAGAACAACCCCCCAACACCGATGGACGTCGATGACAGCTGTTCCTTCGCCTCCATCCTCCGAATCGCATTTTCAAATAGAAAAGAGCCAACCAATTGCGTGACATTCACGTTCAACCCTTTTACAGTCCAGCTTTTCCGATTTCGGTACAGTTCTGTCGAGTCTCGCTCGAGGAAAGAGGGTTAAAGCGCGAACAGTGAAAAGCAAGCAAAGTCCGACGCGTTAATTAATGTTCGGTTTATCCACGTTCCGGCTTCGGTTGATTAGTGAGCGAGCGTCGCGAAGATAAATCGCGCTGACTTTCCGTGTAACCGGTGGTTACAAGCCGACAGCCTGGCGATTACTACAATTTACCGAACTTCCTCTTCTCTTCTTTTGCCGGGCCGCTCCGAAAGGGGTAACAGGGAACGGACGAAAGTCCGCGGTTACACTTCTAGACGTCGAAGCGCCATGCAATCGTGCGCTGCTTAACAGTTTCAGACTGTTCTCCGCGATATCATTATCTGGGCTCGAGCTACCTGTTCCCGGAATACCGTTTCGGTACCATTATTGCGCTTTCTTCCACCGTTTTCTTCGGAAATCCTTTATTTAGCACGCTTTACAACGGGGAACGCGCGGTACTCGAACTGCTTCTGCATCTTCTCATTCAATCATCCCAAAGTTCAAATTAAGTAACGTGAGTATCTATCCTTCGTTACCAACACTAAATCTATCATAGCCAGTTATAGGACCGTTTTCAAACTTTTGTGTGTAATTGTTTGTATAGAATTGTTTCATGCATTATTTAACCCTTTGCACTCGAATGTCCCCTATGAGGGGACATCGTAAGTCTAACAAATTTCGTTAGAAACACCATAAACGATTTATGTTTGTAGTGGTGCGACCGCTTCAAGAATGGTAGAAAAATGTATAATTAAGTCTAATAATACCAAAAACGACACGTTTCCAAAGTTAGACTATTTTATGTAATGCGATTGCTGTTCGCGTGTTTTGCAACGAGATAGCGCAGAGTGCAAAGGGTTGATTTAATACCGAGCGAAGTATTTTCGGATTCAATTGGAGAAAGTATCTTTAACACCAGTAATTCGTGTGTTTAGTGTAAACGAGATAATTGCAAACGTTCTATAGGAAGCTATTTATTTATTTAATTTACAAGAACTCTTGAATTTTCACTCTTGAATTTTCACTTTTGAATTTACTCTTTATTATTCAAACATTAGTTACGTCTGTTCTCAGCGTCAAAATGACATGTGAAAGGCTCGTGTATGTGCATATATTTATTAAGTGCAGAAGTTATAGACTAAGCACTCCTTCTGAACTTGAACTTGAAGAGGGCTCCAAAATATATTAACAAGGATAGGTGCCACCCAACTATGCAACACATTTACACATTCAAAAACAAAGAATCGAAATACTAACACCCCACTATCAAAATCAAGCTCAGCCTTCAAAAGTTTAACTAGGATCTGTACTTAACACTTTATTCACCAAGAGCCTATTTATAGGCTCTTTAATTCCAAGTGTCTAGCTTCTGGAATTTATTCACTGTGTTATTAATTGTCTACTTACAACGTTCAGTTTTTGGAAACAGACTCGACTCTCGATGTACCTAGCAACGGTACGTCGGAATTAACTCTCTTGCATCACATGGAAAAGTGGAAAATTCGCTGTTATCAGCAATGTTTTATTCGAATTCGATCGCCAAGTAAATTACGCGCATATATGGGCTAGTAATGCAAATGGGTCGACATCAGCCTAGATTAACACATTCGCGACCGCTGACGTGTATTCGCGTCAAATCAAATTCTGTTTCCGATTACGAAGATCTTTGTATTTTATACACTACATATTTACAACATCGATATTTCGAAACATATTTTGTCATTTTTATCTTCGCCCAAACGATGCGCATTCGCGGTGGTCCAGCTTCAGAATTTTATTTTCGTCAGTACTCGGTATTAGAAACGTAAAATATCTGCCGGTCGCGAATGGGTTAACGTACACCAATATAAAAAAATTCTTTTTCAAATTGCAGGCTCTAAATAGGCCCCGCGAATAAAGTGTTAGGAAAGCTGAAGGCTCACAAAATCACAAGCACATCCCTTCTCATCTATGTCACGTTTATTAAACCGTTAAAATCAACCCGATTCACCGAAATCCCATCGTACAGTCCACTTGTATCACCCCCACTTCGATTTTTCGATTAATTCCACAGTTCTCAAGGTCAGTTCGCGTCGTAGAGTCGCGAGTCGCAGACGGAACCGTCGTTTATCGGTTAGATTCGCGCGGCGAAATTAAGGGCGACGAACGCATCGAGACGAGAGTTTTTCGGAGGAACGCATGATAATTGGGGCCCCAGGTTCCCAGCCACTGTTTCTTTGATAACAGGTTCTCCGGTTTCGGTGCACCGTTTCGCTGGGTTGCTCCGTATCGCGCATGCGTTCGTCCTTTCGTGGGGACGTCTCTTCTTTGAGAGGTCGTAAAGATAATGCCCACATCGCCAGCCAGCAAACAGACCGGAACGGAAAATTTATCCGTATCCTATTTGAATGAAGATCGTTCGCCGCGATTAATTAATCCCGCCGCTGGATCAGACCTGGCCATCATGGGGGCCACCGAATCACCGTGGTTCCCCCCTCATTTCTCCCATTTGCTATGTGTCCTTCCTCGTCGCGCCGACGAGCCACCAAAGGGGCATCTCTCGCTTTTAAATAATTAGTTCGGGTTAACGTGGTCTTGTTTATTTGCGCGATCGTTTATCGCTACCTCGCAAAAGGGAGTCGCGGAGTTTCGCGTTGAACGCGGCGCGATTCAATTTTGCCAGGCAATTACCGACGATGGGGAGGGTTAAGCGTCTTTTTTTTTCTTTTTATTTTTTTACCGGTTTTATACCATCCGGAGGGCGAGGGTGAGATGGAGGAAATTTTGCCAACGTTTGGAGCGGTTGTTATGCTTCTTAAGGTGATCGGTTAGGTCGATGGGTATTAACCTTCTTCAGATCTGGGATTTTAGAATTTACGGTGTTGTGCTGGCGATTTGGGAGCAAAAATGCACGGTGCGGGGATCTAATGATGAATTATTATGGTAATTCGTAGTACTCGAGTTTATTATTTCAATTTATAATTCGATTTATAATTAATTAAAATAATTGAGCAGATGAATTTAATTATAAATTGGAATAATAAAATTGAGTACTTCTAAAGCAGGACACAAAACACACGTTGCTAAGTCGTTTATTCGATCAATTATCTTGGTCACAGAATAAAATTAATTCATCGCAGATGTGGGTCCTGACGATGAGTAATTGTAGTAATTGTTGTGCTCAACTTTATTACTTCAATTTGTAATTTAACTTATAATTCAATTTTTAATTAACACGTTGACTGCCAGGCTAATAATAGTAATAGTAATTAGAAATGAAATAATGCAACGTTTATGGTAATACTTACCTTTGCAAAATCTTTAAAATTCATAAATCGTGTTCAGATCTATCTTCTTTAATGTTTCAGAATTAATTTATTTAATTCTTTAATGAACGTGTCGATCAAAATAATTGAAACAAGTGAAATACTTGAAATAATTGATATAATTGAAATCGTTGTTCAATTATTTCAATTATAAATTGTCATAATATAATTGACTGCTCCTAAAAAAAAGCACAGAATACGTGTCCATATTGATATAATTGAAATCGTTGTTCAATTATAAATTGTCATAATATAATTGACTGCTCCTAAAAAAAAGCACAGAATACGTGTCCATATTGATATAATTGAAATCGTTGTTCAATTATAAATTGTCATAATAAAATTGACTGCTCCTAAAAGAAAGCACAGAATATGCGTCCATATTGATATAATTGAAATCGTTGTTCAATTATTTCAATTATAAATTGTCATAATAAAATTGACTGCTCCTAAAAGAAAGCACAGAATACGTGTCCATATTGATATAATTGAAATCGTTGTTCAATTATTTCAATTATAAATTGTCATAATATAATTGACTGCGCCTAAAAGAAAGCACAGAATACGTGCCCATATTGATATAATTGAAATCGTTGTTCAATTATTTCAATTATAAATTGTCATAATATAATTGACTGCTCCTAAAAAAAAAGCACAAAATACGCGTCCATATTGATATAATTGAAATCGTTGTTCAATTATTTCAATTATAAATTGTCATAATATAATTGACTGCGCCTAAAAGAAAGCACAGAATACGTGTCCATATTGATATAATTGAAATCGTTGTTCAATTATTTCAATTATAAATTGTCATAATAAAATTGACTGCTCCTAAAAGAAAGCACAAAATACGCGTCCATATTGATATAATTGAAATCGTTGTTCAATTATTTCAATTATAAATTGTCATAATAAAATTGACTGCTCCTAAAAGAAAGCACAGAATACGTGTACATATTCCGAAGTCACTTATTCAATCATCTTAGTCGCAGAATAAAATTAATTCATCACATATAATCCGTAACAAATTGCTCCTAAATTAAGCAAATAAATTTAGCAAAGAAAGTAGAGTAAAATATTCGCGATACGTGCTTTAATATGTACGAAAGTGCTACAATCCAATAGCACTCGAATGTAATATTTATTTTGTAGGCTCGCGTGCTTATTGCTAACCTAAATGAATTGCTCGTTCGCCATAATCGATAAAGGTCAGGTTTGATTCCCATCAGCGTCTAAGATATGTATCGAATACTGTAACGTTTACGCGAGGCGAGTTTTCCTGGATATATTCTAAAATTTAATTAGACGCGTAAATGAACAGGTACGCGAGCAACGCTCGCGCTTTAATCTCGTATAAATCAAACGATCCGCCGGACGGCGTGTAATTAGCGGCTCATTAACGATGTTAATTTATTGGCCTACTTGTTGGAGACCGAGCTCCTACTAGTTGAATTGCTTCACAGTTTGCACGCGGGCCGGCTCAAACGAAACGGTTTTCCTTTTTCTGAGACAGATGTAGCGGGTTTCTCATCGGATGAAAAACGCTCGAAAAATTTGATACAAGTTTGCCGGGCAGGAAATCGAACGTATCGAACAAATATACATTAGCAGTCTGGTTTAAAAATGGTCTTCTGCAGTTTAAAAATCATTAGGCATGACTAAATCGTCACTGAATGAAGTTTAGGCGACAATTCATTTATTAGATAAAATGGATGGAATAATTGGTGCATTGATTATATATAATAATTGAATCACTCAATAAAGTATACGTAAAAATTGCGTTATTAAACGAAGTGTATAGGAGTCATTGATTTATTAAATCAAATAGATAGAATAGTTGATTCATCGAGTAACATGAATACAAAAAATAAATACAAAAATATGATGTAAATAGACATAATTGGTTTATGGTATAAACGAAAATTATCTGGTTAAATAAAATGTGTACAAACAATGAGTACAATAATGAATACAAAAATAAATACAGAAATATTAAATAAATACAGAAATATTAAATAAATAGAGATAATGGATATATGGAATAGAAATAATTCTCAAACGGAAACATTAAAAAATCGTCTGAATCTGATGACGACTCCAGAGACAAAGTTACACCCCCCTCCCTCTCCCTGATTGTGGTTCACTCTCCTTAAGTTTAAGCGACAGTTTTCTCGTTCCAAATATCCCGAGCTTTTACGGTCCATAAAGGGACAAAGGTTGCTTTTAGTGGCTATTACACGAATCTCCGGCTCGACGCAACATTTATGGCTCATACACAGTGTGCGGCAGTTGTTAAAACACATTTCGTGGCTCGTATCGACTGAATGCAGTTCTGGCCACCTTCGCTAGACGCGTTTCCGCCATTTTTCACGGCTATCGTCAACAACCGGACAACTATCGCGTCCAAGGGTTAAAGAAGAGTTTTGTTCGGTTTTATGGAAGGACAATAGACCCTTCGTAAAACCCTTGGCGAACAGGGGTGGGTGGGGGCGGAATTGACTCGATTCGTTTCTTTGCATTCTCCAAATTTTTACACTTTATAGTAACGCATTCCCCAAATTCTTCTTTTACTGTATCTTTCAATGGAAGCCATCGTGATCTTTGTTTATTGCATAATAAACTGTATCCATTTTATTTGCTTTTGAAAAACATTTTTTAATCTTGATTTAGAAATCAGCCATAGTCAATAGCTCTCAAAATAACAGCTCATAAAATCTCAAATAATTAAAAATGAAGTGGAAAATCCTTATGGTTGACGGAGGAAAACAAAGAACTTTCTTGTTCCATTTATTTTAAATTAATTTTAATATGATTCAGTATTTTTTAGAATATTTATTACAAAGAAATACAATGGGCTACATTAAACTGTTCAAAAAAAAAAAGGTTTCACATTATGTATAATAGTAAATTAGCATCTAATCATTCTAAAATAGAAACGAACGTACAAAAAGAAATTCTAGTGATCATAATTAACCCTTTGCACTCGAGGCCTTTTTTTCTGGTATCTGCCAGCAACTCGAGATGTTTCTTAGCATTCTATTGCCATGAATTCTAAGCTATCTAGATTTGAGGATAAGGTCACCTTTACCTCGCCGACAATCATTTTATTGACACTTCGAGCTCCAAAGAAATTAAACGTAAAGAAACATTAGATACTGTACATTTGCTCCGTGAAACCTAATGGTGACTGACAGTCGCCTCTCGAGTGCAAAGGGTTAAAACTTAATACAAAGATTTCAATGAAAATTATCGCGTATCATATTAATTCTACCGAATTAAATCATCAACCACGCAATCTACAAAATCCTAATTTACCCCACGTGATCGAATAACAAAAAAATTGCTGCAACTTGCGAATAAAATCAAACGAGGTCCCCTTCGGTATAAACTTGTGTTCTTACGTTATCGATGGACCAGCGTGATCGATCCCACGCGTTATAATACACCTTCTATACGGAATTTCTCATAGTCGTACAGGTACTTCGACCCATGGATCGCTTGCCAAGGAATCCACGACTTATTAGGCACCGGCACAGGCCCGAAACGCCGCCGCTTGTACCGGCACAGGCCAATTTACTGTTCCGCTTCTTTGCATCCAATTTGCATCGGTCATTTTTTCGTGTTCTATGCAATTGGCGATCGCCAAGCTAATTGAATCTTTCGTACGAGCGCGTTCCGCGGCACGGTGCCCAATCATTGCAATTTATTAATTCAGATTATGCGGAAGCAATACGTGGGCAGACCTCGAGGCACTCGCTGGGTGGAGCGAACTTCCTCCCAGTGAAGTTTCTACTTTCTCGTTTCGAGCGTCGAAGTTGCTCGTAACAATTTCTCTGGGGAATAACAGAAAGTTGTCAGAAAATTGGAATTTTTGTTGCGAGGCCACGATGGAAATAAGATTTCAGGGAATGTTAGATTAGTGTTGAAAGTGGGATTCCGTAAGGTTCCGTGATATTAAATAATGGGACACTAAACGAATTTGGTACGCTATAAATGTAGGATGTTAAATAAATTCGGTACACTGTAAAAACAGGACACTAAACGTGTTTAATAAATTGTACAAATAGGACAGTAAACGAATATAGTACACTGTAAAAATAGGACACTAAACGAATTTGGTACGCTATAAACGTAGGATATTAAATAAATTCGGTACACTGTAAAAACAGGACACTAAACGTGTTTAATAAATTGTACAAACAGGACAGTAAACGAATATAGTACACTGTAAAAACAGTACACTAAACT
>NC_071982.1:12529046-12535235 GCF_026283585.1 Hylaeus volcanicus
AGGACAGTAAACGAATATAGTACACTGTAAAAACAGTACACTAAACTTGTTTGATGAATTGTACAAATAGGACAGTAAACGAATATAGTACACTGTAAAAATAGGACACTAAACAAATTTGGTACGCTATAAACGTAGGATATTAAATAGATTCGGTACACTGTAAAAACAGGACACTAAACGTGTTTAATAAATTGTACAAATAGGACAGTAAACGAATATAGTACACTGTAAAAATAGGACACTAAGTAAATTTGGTATACCATACAAATTGGACACTAAATAAATTCATATACCGAAGTAATCCAGTAAAAATCCCCTAATCTCACAGGCAGAGGGTCTTTCTTCCTTCCTAAACACATATCCAAATGGTAATCATGAATTATTTTTGTTATAGTAGCTTTTTCAATTTTATCCTTCAAACTAAACCCCAATAGAATATTAATTACACGTTTCCAATTTTAGAAACCACCTAATCAAAAAAGATAAATGTACAGTGAGTCAGTTATGTCTAAAAACGTTTAGATAACACAACATCGGAGAATGTACGTACCATAGCTTTCATATTTCTTTTCCTGAGAAATGAAATGAACGTTTCGTACCTAGGCCTCCCTTAACCCGTCAGAAACGCTTTTATTCTAATTACAAGTCGGTGTCGTCACTTCACCTTCGCATGGAACTTCGCTATACTTCATTCTTCTCCAGGGGTCGCATCCCTCGAACATGTCAAGATGCAGCAAGCATCCATCCTTCTTCCTCCTCTCCGTTCCTTCGCCTGATCGTCCCGCTTCATAAAGGAATCGTTACCCAGAGACAATTAACGCGTATAATTAACTGATAAATTTCGCGTTAATTGCTGCCCGTTATGGCCACTCAAGATTAATCGTTCGAGATGGCTTGATATTTAAATTAAAAGCAATCTCCTGCAGTTCATTCGAGCCGACCGTTTGTGCGGTATCCTCTGATCTTCCGCTTTTTCTCAGCGCGCCCTTTAAAGTTTCGCAGGCGTTCGATAAAACGAGTAATTATAGTACCTTCTTGTATGATATGCACGTCTCGGTGTCCTAGAATTCAATGGAGATGGTCAAAACTTATTGAACAATCTTCTTCTACGAATTGATAAATAATTTTGAAGTTTAGATAAAATTTATGTGGAGTTTGTAAAGATTGGAAATGTGTGATAAATATTTTTAGAATGGACAGGAATGTGTTGAATAATTATCGAATTAAGGTGATCCAGTAGTAGATAGCATCGCAAGTGTCGCGTAGGTGGCGCTAGTGTCTCGTCGCGTATAACTTCCAGAGCTTTTCTACAATTTCTTATATTAAATTAGAGAAACCTTGGAGTCGTTAAATTAAAAAGCCAATAATATTTAATAATATTTAATAATATTTAAATACTTGCCAAATATTCTAAACAAAACAATATGATTTTTATGGTCAAAGAAACGACCAATTATTTATCGATAAAACAGCCTTAGGTATCACGAATTAATTTCGTAGTACGCATAGAGTTTCTAATCGTCTCGTTCCCTCAAAGAATTTCACGTTTCACCAGCCGAAATCTGAATCGCGCAAAACCAAACAATCAACGTGTCGTAACTAATGATGAATGATAATGAAACGATGCATTTCTTTGCGTACAATGGCCCCATAAATCAGTGGAACGATTGGTTATACACGATCGAGCTGCGAATCGCGCGCGTATATTGATAGAAACGTATCATTATATTTTATAAAACGTTTACACCGCGTGACTCATGTCGAACGAATTTCCGTCGAGATATCGATCTAATTATCCGTCGATTTCTACTTGAAATCTGGATATCGTCGATGTCGAGCAACGTTGGTGGTATTTCGTTAGAAAGGAAAATTGCTTGCCTTTCAAAACTTCCGGTGCAATCAAGGGGACATATTTTATACGCATTTTATATTAACAGTTGCAGAAATTAATTAATGTCTCGACTAAACGGTAAGCATGCTATATATGCATAATATAAATGTATAGTTTGTCTTTTAAGTATTCGTACACTCAATGCTTATTGAAGAAATTTATCGAAATTAAATGCTAAGTTTGATGTTTACAAATAAATTTTTCATTAAAAATATATACAGGTGTGAAGATTATTCGTGTACACATAATTATAATGAAATATCAAACATGTTACTTAATTTAGACAAATTTCTTTAATATACATAAAGGATACGAATACTTGTAGCACTGAATGTAGATATAAAATATTGATAGCAGCATAAAACTGTACCTCACATTTTATACAACTAATATACGTATACGTTTATTTTTTATTTCTATTTTACAAAGCTGCACATGTAAAATAAGCAGGTAAATGAGAAAAAAAGACGAGGTTCAAGTAAACCGGTCTTTGCACTCTACCCTCAAATTAACACTAAAGCTACCAAGCCAATAAATCTTACCCATGAACTTCAAACTCCTTTCTAAAGTCTCTCAATTATTAACGATTCAGATTTTAGATTAGATTTGAAGAGCCTAGTTTGAAGTTTGTTTTACACATTTTATGCTTGTTTAATTCTGTATAAAGAATCTTAGACACGTAAGATGTTTTGTCATAGTTCTTTTTTGAAAAGCTCTGGAAGTTATAAGCGACAAAACCCTAGCCCTCAGGGGCTGTAGCGGTGTTTCTTGAAGCTACAGTACGGGCTTAGCAACCCCGAGGTACCCGAGCTAAAAGAGAGCTAGCCACTCTATTGATGAGAAGAGATACCGAGTAGGTGATACTCTTTGAGGAAGTTTGAACTTTGAAGAAATAAGTTTTCTTTATTGAATCGTGTTTTAAATTGAGTCCGTAGGATTAAGAATGAAGAAATCAGAATCCTGAACACCAGTTTCCTTCTTCTAGTAGTCTATAGAAGTTTCTTTATATCGAGTGCGAAAGAGTTACTGAGTAGGTGATGCACTTTGAGAAAGTTTGAGTTTAGAAGAAATGAGTGCCTTTATCGAATCGTGTTTTAAATTGAGTCCGTAGGATTAAGAATGAAGAAATCAGAATCCTGAATACCAGTTTCCTTCTTCTAGTAGTCTATAGAAGTTTCTTTATTTCTAGTGTGAAGGAGTCACTGAAGTAGGTGATGCACTTTGAGAAAGTTTGAGTTTAGAAGAAATGAGTGCCTTTATCGAATCGTGTTTTAAATTGAGTCCGTAGGATTAAGAAGGAAGAAATCAGAATCCTGAATACCAGTTTCCTTCTTCTAGTAGTCTATGGAAGTTTGAAGCTACAGTACGGGCTTAGCAACCCTGAGGTACCCGAGCTAAAAGAGGGGCCAGCTGGCCCCTATTGATGAGAAGTAAGAGATACTGCAAACAGTATTAAAACAATGCAGGAGTCATGTAAGACGCACGCGCGTGTCGAATGAAGAAATATGCAAATGTAAACAAATAAAGAAAGTGATAGTGAAATAGCTTCGTCAATTATAAAAAGCTGATCACTTTAATAAACGACTGAACTGAACTGACGAAACACTAGCGCTACCTTCGCGACCCTCGCGACCCTGTCTACCGCTGAACAGGCTACTTTATATCACAGGCACATGATTATTTAATATCTGCAAGTTAAATTATCGCGCAATAGATCAAACAATGCAACCGACTCGAATATGCAATACTTCCTTCGTTCTCAATATCTGATTAACCGTAAACTCTTCAGGAGCGCACAGATATCTCCCAATCCGGTGAATCAACGCGGTCCATCCAATAATTTAATACTAATCCAGGAAAATTCAACGTTAGTAAGATGACACCAGGCGATAGTGGCAGTCCGTGCGAAATAAATTTTCCTTCAAAACGGATTCGGATGATAGATGTTGACGTATAGTCGAACAGCTGCATTAGTAACTGCTAATAGACCGTGAACTCCGGCGCAGCTTTTATTGTACCGTAAATCACTCAGCCATGAATGCAGATATTATGTCTCTTTATGCAATACGATATCATATTTCACGTAATGGTACCTATCATGTAGTATAATTGTAGGCTTATTTTACAGTCGACACGGCGGCGAGATACGTTTGCCAGTCGGGCCTAACTCGAATAATTATTACGCCTAAGTCTCGATAAAGAGATCACGGTTACCTTATCCGGTGAGCTATCGATGTACCCAGGAAATGGTAAAATAATTAACACGAGTCGTAACTACACGCCTAAACGATTTGAAGAAAGCAGTGCGCTCCTTTCCAGGCGCAAACTGTTCTTCAATTTGTACAGAAACATACGCGTTCTAACGAAGGCAAGAGATACACGCGTTGAGATACATACCACTGGAGTTTATTCTGAATTTAATATTTATTTGTTGAGTTTATGGGCTGGCTTTGATGTTTTTGATTAATGGAATTGTTGATGATTGTTTCGGTTTGATGTCAAGAGAAATATTTGAAACAGGAATAGTTGGTGCAGAATAATTGAAGTATAAATAAAATATGTAAAGTTTCTCGCGTAACTATTCGTACGTTCCTCAAAAGACTTTCAGTTGTCTGAAAGCATTTTAAAATAAACTTCAGAAGAGCCATGTATGACTTCAAGTTTAATCATAAATAGACTGCGGATCTTTATGCGAAATAAAATTTTTGCGAACGTCCCTACAAAAATTGAACCTAAGTAGGAATTTATTTCATTCTACAAATATTATAACATGAACTTTACTTTCAATCTTTTTTTATATTCTTGCGTATTGCTTGCATTTTGTAGGCTCTTGCACATTCAAATTTTCTATAAACGCATAATGATCCGCAGTTTTAGAATAGGGTAAACGAAACTTGACGAAATTAAACACGAGACAATTTAAATATGTACAAAGTTTATCGCATAACATTCGTACATTTCTCAAGAAATGTTCAGTCGTCTGAAAACATTTTAACAATCTCCAGAAGGGCCATACATGGCTTCAATTTTAATTATAAACTTTTCAATCCATCTAATTATAATAATATTATTTGTTATCTCTAATTAGGGGTACAATCCCAATTCTCTTTCCTTCTTCCTCGTGCAAGGTCAGCCCCATTTCCTGGAGCACGCTGTTTTCCACGATTCCGGTCCTCGTGCAATTCCGGATGATCTCTTGATTCCCAGGGTTATTCTCGCATAAATTCCGCAGCGCGAGGATCGTCCATTGCATTATAACTACGCGTTTAAAAAGGTTTAATCGCTACGGGTAACGGGCGACGTTAATTTGTTAAAATATCATTGGCGTCGCGACCACGCCATCAGAATATATAATATTTATTTATGTAGAACGGGAGGGGGGCTCCCGGTGGGTACTTACGCGGATTCCTCGCGTCTATATTGCAGCAGTCCAGAAGCAGAGGTATGGCGTCCATTTCGCGGAGCTGAAAATGTTCAACGTCATGAGAACTTATGCCCTGTCCCCGAGCGAACGCTTATGATATTATGTCGTATAATGCCCCCGGATGCCGCGTAAACCGAACGACATCGCGCATAAACACCAGCCAAGCTGTTTTTCTTTCTACTGTTATCCTTGTTTTTACAGAAAACACGCGGGGGCAACGCGTGATCATGAAACATCATCGGAGGAAATAACTGGAAAACTGGAAATGCAATCGAGTGATTGCTTATAGATATTTTATTTCTTTTCGTATTGGAAACTTGATTTCAGAGACAAAATATTTGCGTTTATTGTCCCAGGATTCAAATCGAAGATGTAAAGGGAATAATAAAGATGGGTACGTTCGATTAACATCTGCTCTTCTGTAACTTTGTGCATTAAAAGATCTATATTTATATGAAAGTTTTCTATTTATTTATTCTTTATAAAAGTGACTCTTTAGTTATTCATTAATTCTTTTTACTAAGGGCATATCCCATTTAAAAGTATATAAAATTTGTTCAACTACTTTCTAGTATGAAGAATAAGTTTTAAGATTGTATTCATCGATACCTTGGGAGTTGGTATTAGTCCTTAAACTGGACCCTTGGAGGTTTTTATTACAAACAGTAATTATATGTAAGGGAAGATACTATTATCTATTTTAAATATGCGTATCTTGATCCTAATTGTATATATTTTGTTGTTTGCTCAAGAGGAGTACTTGAACTACAATGTCATACTTGTAAGATGGCATCAAGAAGCTGATACTTCAAAGAGTAGTATTACCTCTGTTTTTTCACAGTCATTACATGCAAGGTAAAATACCATAATT
>NC_071982.1:12535245-12541139 GCF_026283585.1 Hylaeus volcanicus
CCTCTGTTTTTTCACAGTCATTACATGCAAGGTAAAATACCATAATTAATTTTATATATGCATATCTTAATACATGTTTTAATCCCTGTATACATACATATCTAAATAGAAATACGTCTCCTTTACTTTTTACTGCTCCACAAACGCGCAAAGTTTCATTCAAAGAATCTGTGTTCCCTGTCAGAGCGGCTACGCCAATAAAATGATTGGACTCGTAACAGAAAGCGACCGTACTTCCATCTCGCTAATATATTAACGCAGTATCCGATGCTGGCTAAATTGCCGCGTCTTCGAGCTGGACAGGATACTTAATTTTCCTTTGTTCGTGGCGAACAGTGCGCGCGGTACCATCGGTTCTTTCTTTTGTACCATCTCCACCGCGTAAGAGATGAAATCAATAAGAGGCAATAGCGATCACTTGGGCCCTGTACGCAACAGGAGCAATAAAAAGCGAGCAAGTTATTTCGAATTTAACTTTTGTATTCTATCATCTCTTTTTACGCGTCAGGAAATGATCTATGACGTAAGGAGGTCTGATATAGGTGTTTGATAAATGAATAATTGACTGAAAGATGAGAGCAGAGAAACAAGTGTAAGACTGTCCGTGAAAAATGATCAAACCGATGAGAAAGATTGTTCAATTTTTTATTTATCGCTGGTATTTACCAGCGTCTTCGCGTAACAGTTGAAGATGCAACCGCTGCCACTTTCAGGCGCTACGTTATGGGCCTCCGATCGCTATTATGGTTGCACTTTACTTACCGACAGGGATAGGCAAAATTTAAACAAAACAACTAATAAAAAATGGACGTTCATCTATTACTTGTTGAATAAAAATTGGGGTATGAATTATAGCAATCATGGCAACTATCAGTACAACAAACAAATTAATTGTGGATCTTGATTTAGCTTGATGATAGTGAGACCCTGGATATATAATCATGTTACTACGCAGAGATAAAAAGATGGCTAGTAGGTCTAACTGGTAACAGTGTAATCTATTTGATTATACTATAGAATTTTATATAACCATCTATACTATACTGTTGAATTCTATAAGCCAATCAGACACTACTAGCCAACTTCTCATTTTTATACAGTATTTGCTTTGGTAAAAGATATAACATTAGCATGACTATATCGAGTATACATAACATGTAAACGTACTCAATGATGATTCCGAGCTGCTCTTCTTTTTATAACATTACAAGTAATTCAGTGAGAAGAAATGGATACTCACCAGATCCTGGCAATCTTTGTTTCTGTACGACATATTCCCAATAACTCTGATCAATCCAGCTTTAAAACCAAAAGCTGGGTGACTGTAAAAGTCATTCCTCCCTGAATTCTTTTCTCCCTCCTTAGTTTCACCAATATTTGAGTTCCCTCCTAATTCATTATCTTCAGATATTCCTTGTGCAGCTGGTGCTACATCACTCAACCTCTGCATAGGTGTAAAGCAATTGTTGGATTCTTTTCCTAGCATTTGTATAGATTTCAAAAGATCTATGGAAATATACACTGTAAAATATTCATTAAATGTTGAAGTAAATATGATTTGCAGGATACTCACAAATGCAGTTGATGAGTAAGCTTCTGTAATTTTTTAGAAAATTGTATTCCTTTAATGAACCAGAAGTTAAGGTTCCTAGAATATCAAGTATTATAACGATTTCTGTAGGTTCCATTTTATCTGAACATGTATCAGCAGTTTTCAGAATTAAGTCGCTCTTCCTGCAAAAACTTTCTGCCAGAAACTCCACAGTGTCTATTGCAAATAGGTGTTCCTTTTTTGAATTATATACAGTGTCTGAGATTTCACTATGAATAATTTCCAATAAATATAATTTGTCTTCTATGTCCATATCATTATACGCATTTCTTAATACATTCGATTGGCATAATAAAAACATCAAACTTTCCTTTGCACTTTCAAAACCGTTTTTAATAGGTTTTAGAAGTTTTGAACATAAATGTATTTTCTCTAGTTCTGTAAAAGTTTTCCCTTCGAATTCTTTCAAGGCATTATGGATAAATACACATGAAGCTCTAATAAGCGGAACATGTTCAGAATGAGTGAGATTCCTGAAGATGATTAAATCTATTACTATGCTGTTCCGATATCAATTAAGATATTAAAATAATAACTCGATATCAAAGTAACAGTACTTACATTATCACAGTTTTCAAATTAGTATCGTATAAACATTTTGGTACATTATACTGATCTGGAAAACTGGTATCCTTACATGCAAATGTAAATAGATTACATAAAAACTGAACACTTAATCTAAGAATCTCTAACTGCTCATCTAACAAATCTTCATCAGCTTTGTATGATATAATAAAATTCGATGTCCATTCGATAACACCTTCATAAGGAAAATGAGAATTAGATGCGTATGACTGACAAATTTCTTTCTCTTCAAAAGATTCATTACTCGTAGCTAAACGAGAGTATAATTTATGGCAAAATATTCCACATTCGATGTTACTTTGAATGTATTCTTTATGTTTGTAGCCATTAAAACAAGAATTCCCTAAGCATTTTAAGCATGCAATTTTTATATTCTTTGGAACAGTAGAATCATCTGTTACCAGAATTTGCGCTACTTTCGCTAAGACTGAAAATGCAATTAACTCCCTAAAAATCAACAATTTGTTACACGTCTGTAAGTAAGCCTAACAATTAAAAAATCTTTATATTCGTTAAATCATACTCTGATTGTAGGGTTCTAAATAATTTAGGGTTAAGAAGACTTGATACTTCTTCCCAATTTTGTTGAGACAAAGCTGCTTCAAGTTTAGGTATTAAATCAATATTGTTAGTATTCATTGTGTTGTTATTAATTACAAATTTAAAATAAGTTGTGCTTTTTAATATTTAACAAGAATTCTACACAATTTGTACATGGATAACCATCAAAGTCAATTGGTCAATGCTAATATAATAATTACAGGTTTATCAATGTTATGTATATAATGCTTAACAGAATATAAATATTCAAATACATTGATTAATAAATTATACTATTTTTTAAACAGGAGGAATAATAAAAGCAAGTACATATATTCAAACAATTTTAATCATATATAAATTGACAGCTTAAATTAGTTTCAACTAGTGGCGCCATCGGTGGCAAGACCCTCAAGTTTGTAGTGAAAATAGTTCCCACTGTCGCCGTTAGATGGCACGAGCGATTCTATTAATTTCTATTTATCATAAATACATAAATATACGATTCTTAGTTTAATAATACTACAATATATTAGTTAATATGTCAAGTTTACCATTTCTATGAATAGTTATTTAATGCGGTACTAATTATCGATCCTTTCAATTGTGGCGCCATTGGTGGGAGCACGCTCAAGTTGTCATAAAATATTTCGTCTCACTCGGTAAACTTTTCGGTACATACCGATTCAAGTCCTTCTGTGACGACCGTGACTAGCGTTTGTCAAGTCGGCTTAAACTTATTTTGTGATAACTTTTATTGAAAGAAAAATCTGTCTTCGAGGTAAATATCCATAGTTTTAAAGAATTAAATTGTACCAAGATTAGTCCTAATTTGCTGTGTCTGTGTATCAGTAACGTAAATTTATTGGTTTTGCTTTGTCATTGCGAACGCAATAACCTCTTTTCGTTTAAGTTTTCTGTTTATTTCAATCATTGTTGAATCGGGTTGAGAATTACGAGTACATAGGAATAGTAATTCTGCGTTTTACATCTATATCTAACTATGAAATTAACAATATATTTAATAATATTTGTAGTATTGAGTGATAACCTAATATCAATTGATATCATAAATATTACAAAGAATTTGTGATAATAAAGTAAATAAGAGCTGAAGAGTATTGTAAAATATATACGTGTATATGTTGTATAAAAAGTCCTGGCAAAGTATGAACTTTAATTACAACTATACTTTTCTTTTCAGATGTTTCTAACACGTTCGGAGTACGATCATGGTGTTAACACTTTCTCTCCAGAGGGGAGGTTATTTCAAGTTGAGTATGCTTTAGAAGCTATCAAACTTGGTTCCACTGCCATAGGAATTGCAACACAGGAAGGTGTAGTGTTAGCTGTAGAGAAACGTATTACATCCTCTCTAATGGAACCTACAACAGTAGAAAAGATTGTAGAAATTGATAAGCATATTGGATGTGCTGCATCTGGCTTAATAGCTGATTCCAGAACAATGATTGATCGTGCTAGATCCGAATGCCAAAATCATTGGTTTGTTTACAACGAGAGAATGACCGTAGAGTCAACAGCTCAAGCTGTTTCTAATTTAGCTATACAATTTGGAGATAGCGATAATGATGGTAGTGCTATGTCTCGACCATTTGGTGTAGCCATGTTGTTTGCTGGTATTGATGCGAAAGGGCCTCAATTGTTCCACATGGACCCTTCGGGTAACTTTGTTCAGTTTGATGCAAAAGCCATTGGTTCAGGAAGTGAAGGTGCACAACAGAACCTTCAAGAAGTGTATCATAAGGTAAGCTACTATATTATATATATCATCAATGTCAATTATCAAATTATTATCTTGAATTTAGTATAAATGTGAACCTATTATCGAATTAATATAAGATTGGATAAATCATACTTGATATTGTAATTTTTTATTGCAGTCTATGACACTTAAAGAAGCAATTAAATCTGCCTTAACTATACTCAAGCAAGTTATGGAAGAGAAATTGAATGACACTAATATAGAAGTAATGACAATGACACCAGAAAAACTCTTTCATATGTTTTCAAAAGCTGAATTACAAGAGGTGATTAAAGATATTGCTTAAACATTAGAGTGATCAAGTACATGTTAATTTTACCAACATTAATGCATAACATTATAAGCAGCAGAGATATGGTATATGGAAACTGTATAACTGCAAATTACACATACATTTTTCACTCAAAGAATATGTAATTTTTACGCAATGGATGGTTTTATATATTTTTGTTCGTAATAGTAAACTTTAAGTGTCTTTCTCCTTATATAAAAAAATTCCTTTAACACTACTTCCTAATAATCTTCAATCTTGCATCTATGTTTAAGTTAATGCAATGCAATAATGTTTAGTTCCTGGCTTAGCAAATTATTAATAATTACAGTAAAACTATACTCTAAATCAAGATCTCATAATTATTCAAAACATCTATATTTTTATTTCATTGCAAGAAAATACTTTATGCAGTTGTACTCCAATAACCTATTGAAATCGTTATGTATAAAACTTCTCTTTTAACCTTTTTATTTAGTTAATGAATAATTTGCCATCATCGAGAGAAGATTCATTAAGATCAAGATCCAATACCTCTGGTCCACTCCCAACCATATCCATTTCTGGGTAACAAAATAAGAAGACTACATTTATTGATATTTATACATCCTTTCTCATAATTGTTTTTCCATCCTTACCAAGATAACATATAATAAAATATTTGTTAAACTCATTTATAGTACGCCTTCCCCAACCTTAAATCAAAATTACTTCTCTCTTCCAATCATATGTAGTACTTCGTACTGTGGCTAGTAGTAGTGGCTGTGGTAGTTCGATCAAATAGAATAATACTTCAGATAAGCTGATAACTTTGAAAACTTAAAGTGTACATCTTAATACACATCTGTGTGAAATATGGGTTCAATTTACGATTTAGTTTGCTAGATATGATCACTAGAATATTTCCCTTTAATTTCCTTACACATTTCCCTTTAATTCCCCCCCATTTCCTGGTATATTTCCCATAAGTTTCCCCCCATTTCCTGGTATATTTCCCTTCATTACCTTACACATTTCCCTTTAACATCCCCTCATTTCCGCGATTCTTCCTGGTTTAACAATGTTGCAAATCGCTCCTCTCAGACCTTCGACAATGTTGCAAA
>NC_071982.1:12541539-12555732 GCF_026283585.1 Hylaeus volcanicus
TTTGCAACATTGTCGAAGGTCTGAGAGGAGCAATTTGCAACATTGTTAAACCAGGAAGAATCGCAGAAATGAGGGGATGTTAAAGGGAAATGTGTAAGGTAATGAAGGGAAATTAAAAGCAAATGGAGGGAAACTAAAGGGAAATATACCAGGAAACGGTGGAATATGAAAGGGAAACGTGTAAGGTAACGATGGGAAATTAAAAAGAAATGGAGGGAAACTAAAGGAAAATATACCAGGAAAGTTTGTTTGCACGAATACGTAGTTTTACTTCATTTTAAACATACCATCCATCCTTGTTAGAAGGAACAAATCTAGTCCAATTTTTGTATTTAATATCTTAAATTATGTGGTAAGTATGGCAACATAATATGGTAAGTAAGTGAAAAGGAAGAACTGAGAAGAATTCTCTAGGTATAAGACAAGGAACAATATAACTCGCGGATTGTGATATTAGAAGTGAATAATTATTATTTTATCGCATTCGTTGTACACGATATAATAAACCTACTGTAATTGCGATGTTCGTAAAATCTCATCTTATCCGACAAAACAATCTTCAGACTCTTAACGATCGGATTCGAGTTAATCTCAAAACCCGATCGCTAAGTTACCCTGAACGCGCACTCACGTGGAGCAAACGTACTTACATATTTTTCATGAACAAACTTGTGCAGACAAAAGAATCCTCATTCGACGGCGTATTCTCCTCAATGGACAGAACCAATCACACCTCACGTATCGAGTCACGCCCTCAATCGCACACGAATACACGTGTATCGTTTTTATCGCCGGGATACACGTCGAATCACAGTAAAATCGCGAGATTTATTTATTTATTTATTTATTTATTTATTTGTATTTATTTTTTTTTTATTCGTCGTCGCCTTATATGTATAGAGCAACTTGTTCCACATTTTGTTTCAGCGAGTACGGAGGGACGTATTACAAGTATACGCCGTGTCTGGGTCCTTAAAAATCTAACCGATCGCGCCTGCGCAATCGTTCTAGCTATTGTCTGTATGCAACAAGCGTATATTGACTATACGTTTTTTATTTTATATTTTCGTGTAGTTTTTGTACTACGATGCCAATTCACGCTACTCGTCCTCGTTCTAAAAACTTCTACGGGCACCTAAGAAAGATTTGATTAAGCTTTCCCCGCGTATTTCCCAATAGATCTACTTGTCACTGTCCCTGCATCTCCTCAAAAGTTGGGAGACCTAATCCTCGTGGTGACGAATGGAATGCAAATTTGAAATTTAAATAGCGATTCCGTTGATTCATTTCATTTTTCATTTTGTATCTTTCGATAACGAACATAACCGAGTCGCCGTTTGAATTTCAAAGTCATAATTCATCCGTGATATCTATTCTTCGTAAGTCGAAATCCTCGTGCTTCGATAATCCCAGGCAAGGATATGTAATTATCAAACGTGTGAATGTAATTGATAAAAGATTTGGAAATTACGTTACAGTAGCCTCTACCGTCGAGTTCCCGGTCTCGCCTAATTGATTTCGAAGAGCAGCATTTCAAAGAAGTGGTGTCGAGAAGTACTCGCGAACGCGTTCTCTTCGTCCTTGTGATATATACGGCAATCGTTCGAATATCACAGTTTATCGAGTATATGATATGTAGTCAGCGATTCGATCGATAACCAGACGTGGCCAACATTCTCAGTCGATTAACAAATATCCTTATTCGAATATCGCTTACTCGTTATCTGACGTAGATATCCAGATAAAAATGTTGCCCACCCCTGTCGATAAGTCGTCGATAGTAGTAAAAGTCGTCACGCGGTGTGTGTATGTACATGCAGATGGCCCCCCATTGATATCGAGTGGGCACGATATACAATAACGTTTCGCTGAACGTCGGATGAAGTATGTAAAGTCGAAAAATACAAACTGGCCAGAGGCGTAACTAAACGGGTATGCAAACCCGTAAGCGTACAAGATTCTCGTTGAGATTTCCCTAAAGCGTATACGAAAGTGTCGCCATTACGATTCGTTTATTCGACGGAGATCTTTGGTCTCCGATTCCCCATGGCTGGGGGGGAGGGGGCTCTCTCTCTCTCTGGCTCTCTCGTTTCTTGATATTGCAAAATTCGTACGATTACGACGACGATACAGCTCTAATAAAGTCGTAAGCAGCGCGTCATAATACCCGAGCCACGCGATGATGTAAGAAAATAAGTGACTTTATAAAACCGGAAACGAGATGATCGTATCGCACGGATTGGCGCGCTACCAATATCGCGGATTGGTTTTACGAGTCCTCGAAACGACCCTTTAGATTGCCATGCAACAACCTTTGTTTCCATGAGACGATACAGTGGATGCAAATGAAATCCACGCGACTGTGGCAGGGGACTTACGCCAACGGAATATTCTCTGAATACATGCAAGTTCTTTAAGTAGCACTGTAACATTTTACAATTTTATATTTCTCGCGATGACAGAAGAAAACGAATAAATATATCACGCGACGAATGCTTCTTTACATCCGCTTTAATGTCTCATGGGACGTACCACAGATTCTCGGTTACTAGTGCAGTGGTTCTTAAACACTAAAGCTTCGCGATATAAGCGTCCCGGACACTTAGGAACATAAATTCAGTAATTTCCTAAAAATTAACAAAGTTATCTCAAACATTTTGTCTGTACGTTGTTTAGACCATCAACGAAACATAATAAAAAAAAACAGAGACCAAAGTAGTGCTTAAGAACCACTAGACTGGATTAATGCGACTAGATCAGTCGACGGCCGCGCAGTCGCTGCGCGCGCCACACGAACGGGCGTCTCATCGCGAAATTCGAAATTCGATGCTCGAATATCGTTCTTCGATGCGAAGTTCACAGGGTGGCCCTGTCGGTGGCACGTCGTCGACGTTTCTTGACGAATCAGAAACACACGGAAGGTCTGTAGAGTCCCGTGTAACCGCACAGTCGGGCGCGCAACGCTGGCAACAATATGGCCGCCGCGGAGAGATTGTCTTGCAGCTGCGAGCACTCGCAGATCAGTAGGTACATCTTGTCGCCCTGTGACATTGATTTGTGCAGCGTAATACGTCTTAGGCCAACCGACTTCGGTAAGTATCGGTACATCATACGGGCACCTGAAACAATTCAGGTCCAAATTAGAATAGGGTGTAGTATATGTATATGTATGCTTGGGTGAATGGTTGTGTCGATAAGATTCGGTAATGTAGGGTTCCATATTATCAGCAGTGATGGGCAAAATCCTAGGTTTCGAATAAATCTGAAGTTTGCCGATATTGTTTGTCTCGTTTCCTCTTTTGAACATTTTCCAGAGAAAGAAACGAGTATTGCCCATCTCTGATTATCAGCAGGATGTAATCTACTTTGACAACCAAAGGGTTCTTGGTTTCTTTTAAAATTGAGTTTCTCTGAATAATGTGCAAAATGTGTAAAGTCATCTAAGGAAATGAAATAGAATACCTGTCCAGTAGAGCCAGTTCTGTTCGAACTTGAGGCCGTCGTCGCCTTCGAACACCTTAAAAATGGAGACGATGTAGCCGGTGGACGGAATCGGTGGTCTGACACCAGGTGGTTCCAACGGCGGCCTCGCAATGGTCGCCACCTCGTTGAACAGGTCCAACGTGTGGCTGGCTGCGTATCGCAGATCTCGAGGATCGAACTTCCTCAGAGCGGCGCACTGGACTTCGTTATAAAAGTCTACGGGATCCGTGTTCTGCTTGTTGATTAGGTAGTACGTGATAAATGGAAAATCCGCTGAAATTCATCGTAAAAAGTTATTAAATTACCTACGACGTAACGCGACTAAGTTAATTATCTTCTTTCTTACAAAAAAAGACTAAAATTCGACTAGACGTGAAAAGAGTGATCGATAGTAATCTATTGGAAGCCAAGCGTCGTCGAATTACCATTTTTCTCCATGTTCGTGAGCAGAATACTCTGGGAGGCGGAGGGCGCTATTTCGGCGACCAATTCGGCCGCAGTGTCCCGTTGGAGAACCAACGGACGGGAAACTGGAGTCTCGACTAATGGATCCAACGGCTCCAGGGACGTCATGAAATGAGCCAGAACACATTGTTTAGGGTCCTCGACTTCCAGGATCGACAGAGGACTCCCTGGTCGTTTTTTGTCTGCGATTGGGGCGTGCTGGAACGAGTCGGAATAAAGCTGTGTGATTGGAAACAGACTAATTAATACGCTCCGTCTCGAGGACTCCCACTGTTGCCTGTTATTATCGTTCGTTAATCAGAGTGGTCTAATAATTTGTACTCTTTGGGTGACCCTCGAAAACGTACATTTAACTGAACCTGATAGAGTCGGTCTGTAGATGCGGCTGCCACCTACTAGGCGCGAGAAGAGCCCCTGTGAGCTGGCAACCCATCAAACGGTCTGTGTCTCTGATTGCCACCTACTAGGCGTGACAGCAGCCCCTGTAAGGTAGCAACCCGACAGACTATCTGTGACTCTGGTTGCCATCTACCAAGTTACATATTTCTAAATACAACTGCAGTTCGTAGTTCGGCGCCATTTTAGGCGGAACTGCACATGCGAGAACTATGTTATTTCATCACTTCAAGTGTGATAACCTTTAATTATCTTATATAATATAATCACCTTTTAATCTCTACACCCGGTATAATTATTTGGGCCAATCTGATGGAACGAAATGTATACAAGAGAAAGAATGCATGATACTGTAGGTTTACTTGTTAGTCACGACACGAGCGTTATTTCCGTTATGCTAGCACGTCATTCATTTGCGTTTGTTGTTCCTCGTCACGGCGGCCACGCTTTTGTCTATTTTTAAGCGTTTGAGGCTGGGCCAGCAAGGTCGTCACTGGTCGCGATTGGCCGCGACTTTAAGGCCAATAACTCGAGCTTTCTGGTTTTAGCAGGCGTGTACTCGATTAGCGTAGTTTCGCTCGGATCATTCCCCGCACGCTGGAAAATACTCTCTGATGAATATATTTTATCACGGAATTAAACGGCATCTATCGATGTACTCTGCTAAAAGTCGCCACTTCTGGGTCTTTAGTAACGTTCGTTGGTATATAGCAGATGGAAGTCTTTGACGCGTTACTGCGTCTTCTTTAGGTAAACATGCCGTTGAGACTTCAAAGGGCGCGCTCGCAAATCTTCAAACAAATGAATGGTACAGGAATTTCGAGAGACTTTGGAAAGCGGCTACGTAGCGAAAAGGGACTGGCAGCTTTGAAGTCTGGATCGTCTTGAAAGCACTGAAATTTCGACACTACCTGTTGCGTTCAGTGTGATACGTAAACACAGAATGCGAGGATTGGAAGCGTGTTTGCATTGGAGCATTTTAGGATCGAAGAATCTCAGGCTGGTGGGCTTCGGAGTTGAGAAGCATTTTTCTTAGGAAAATTTTTTAAAGTAAGGCATTTTTGGACTGAAACATTTGCTGTTTGAAGAGAACTAGGGATTGGAGCATTTTAAGAGAGGCAATATTTTAAACTCGAAGCATTAGAAGTTGAAGCATTTTAGAGTTGGAATATTTCAAACTTGAAGCATTACAAGGTTCAAATTTCGAAGCATTAAAAGTCGAAACATTTTAGGGTTGGAATATTTCAAACTTGAAGCATTACAAGGTTCAAATTTCGAAGCATTAGAAGTCGAAGCATTAGAAGTCGAAGCATTTTAGAGTTGGAATATTTCAAACTTGAAGCATTACAAGGTTCAAATTTCGAAGCATTAAAAGTCGAAACATTTCAGGGTTAGAATATTTCAAACTCGAAGCATTAAAAGTCGATGCATTTTAGGGTTGGAGCATTTCAAACTTGAAGCATTTGAAGTCGAAGCATTTGACGATTAAAACTTTTGAAACTTGAAGCCTAGAGATCGAAGCATTTGACGATTGAAACCCTCTACTGCAGTTGAAGCGTTTTCACTATGCAAGACTTCGCGATTTAATCATTTTAGACTGGAAGCACGTGGTATCGAGGCTTTCAGAGATGCAGAGTTTTTACGATCGAGGATTATGGGATTACAGTTTGCATGCAAGTAAATGCAAAATACGTCTCACGTACCGGAACTCCCGCTGGCAGAAAGCGTTCAACAGACGCGAGGGGGATGATGAAACAGTCCCTGTCCAACGTGGCCAAGGAGATTGGTTCACCGCGTGGCGGGCTGTTCCCGGAAACCACCAGCGGCGTGTACGCGCCGGATGCTCGGTTGCCGCTAAAGGAAACCTATGAGAACCATATAAAACGGGAATAATTAATCCCAACCAACTACCACTCTGTATTCATCTATTAGGTAGACTGGAAAGTAATGTCGTTTCTTTTACATTAAATTCAAACGAATTTTTAATAAATTTCTATTTTTAATCAATTACGTAATCGCTCTCGTTATTAGCAGCCTTTTGCCATCAGGTGTGCAAAATTTTCAGTGCCAGATTGATAAAAATTAACGAGCTGATGAGTGATAAACAAATATTTAACATTGCAAAAAGGACATTACTTTCCAGTTCACCTAATACATCAATTATCGAGACAATGTAGAATACGTCGCGCTCTGACTTAATGCATTTCGACATTTCACATCTCAAAGGCAGGTGCCATCGATTCATCCATTCTCCAGAGCATCCTGCGAAGCATCCTGCGGAGCATCCTAAGGCTCTGAGCGAACCTAACCCGAGTCTAACCCCATCCACCGATCGTAAACAGGACCGCGGCACCTCCACTTCCGCGATGCACCCTCGTTCGAGCTGCATTTTTAACGTTGGCGTATCCGTCGAATCGCGCCCAGGAGTAACAAGTGAATTTCGAAGTCGACAGCGCGTCGTCCCTAGGATGTAGGTTAACGCGATTCCTTTCGTTGTTCTTGCGGTGCACGTTGGCATTTCGAGACAACGCCGTGATTTATGGCGACACGCGAACGCCCGTAACCGCTCCTGACATTTTTGGCCAGGTCGCGCGACAGGGCGTGACATTATCGACGTCGATCCGTAAGAGTGACTTCAGGGCGACGCCGAAGACGCAGGATGATAATAAAGGCGAGGCTTGGAGTCGTGTATCGCGGGTGTGCTTTGGTTTTCGTGTCAAGAAGAAGCAGAGGAAGGTTTTGGGGGTTCGTTTCACCCCCTAAATATGAAAACGGGCAAATATAAAAAAATTTCCTTGTACGTAAAAAGGAAAATAGATACTCGACTTAGAAGATAGATATTCAAGGAGATAAGCTGGCACGTAGGAAGCATGGGAAGTAGGGTCCTATGACGGGACCATATAGGATTTCTTATAACCTCGAGAGTGATTTCCACTCTCCATATCTTCTCATTGTTAACCACCAGAGGATACATCGTCAACCAATTTTGAAAAACATTCGCAGGAAGCACTATGAATCTGTCTTACGTAGGATTTATCCTGAAAAATGGACCATCCTCCCTCTGGATATTTAAACTCCCCTCCTCCCTTTCTTCAAACTGACATCACCCCCAAAAATGACTTTGCATGCATCCTGCACGTTTCACGCTCGAGAATACTCTTCTACCTATCCCTCTTCCGTGCATCCACCTTTTAGCGAAGCCTGCAGCGAAGCACCAGGTGCTCGTCACTCCTCCGAAACGTCCACATAAAAAGCCACCAGGCGCGTTGAGTCCTCGCCAAAGTATTCATGGGGGGTCTTCCCGAACGCGGAAGACCGATCTCGAGCCGTGTTCATTTTTCACGAGTCGGTGCATCGACCGCCCTCCTGGGGCTCGTCGTTCCGCGGAGGATCCATCGTGGTATTCGGGATCAATCGATGACGGGGAATGGGCGCAACGAGCGGCGGATATCGGGCATAGTCCGGCAAGCTCTCAGGAAATTTATGGCACGTCGCTAGATCCGCCTTGGCGTGCAATAAGATAGCGAGTTTGCGTGCCGCGGCGTAGGTGTAACTTCGTGCGGCCCGTTCTCCGCTGGCCGGCTCGTTTCCGCCATAATTCCGTCCGCGAAGCTATCCCGTGTTCGAAACCACTCGTCCCTCCTCGGTACGTGTCCGTCCGGTACGTGCAATCCTGGGGCGTACACTTTCCTCGTTGAAATATCGTCACGAGTGTCCGGCCGACCGTGTTTCGGCTGCCTGACTGTAGGCTGCTCGAGGGTTGGGGTTACACGGTGCTATTTGAAGGCTCGGTTGGTCGTACTGGCTCGAGCTTTGCGGAAAGAATCGTGTTTTTAAGGATTGGTCGGTTGGTTTTCGGAGTGGAAGACTTGGGAAGGCTGGTTTTGGATGCTGCTTGACTTTGATCGAATTGGGTGATTGATTTTTGGATTAAGGCTGCTTTCAGGATTAATATACGGCGTTAAGATAAGGATACGAATGATTTTGACCAACCGGATCGATAAGAGTTTGATGTTGTTTGATTGAATTGGATGTTTGATTTAGGTTTGAGGGTAGTTTCAGTATTAATATGTATGCTGTTTAGAAGAGGAACTTAGGAGCTTATTCAAAATTCGAAGTGGAAGCCTCGTTGCAGCTGATTTTGTAAGAGTTTGAAGTTGTTTGATTGAATTGGATGCTTGATTCTGGCATGGGGGTAGTTTCAGTATAGATGTATATCCTGTTCAGAAAATGAACTTAGGACCTTGTTCAGAATTTGGAGTGGAATACTTTCAACCAACCGGTTCGATAAGAGTTTGATATTGTTTGATCGAATTGTATGCTTGATTCTGGCATGGGGGTAGTTTCAGTATCGATGTATATGCTGTTTAGAAGAGGAACTTAGGACCTTGTTCAGAATTTGGAGTGGAATACTTTTAACCAACCGGTTCGATAAGAGTTTCAAGTTGTTTGATTGAATTGGATGCTTGATTCTGGCATGGGGGTAGTTTCAGTATCGATGTATATCCTGTTCAGAAAATGAACTTAGGACCTTGTTCAGAATTTGGAAGTGGAAGCCTCGCTGCAGCTGATTTTATAAGAGTTTGACGTTGTTTGATTGAATCAAACGGCTTTGCCAATGCAGATAATTTGTCCAATACATCTGTCTTGGAGATCTGTTCATGAATACAGAACCCAAGATTTGCACTATTTTCTGCAGATTCCTCCAGTTGAATCGTGCCAGCCACTCCATCTTCCAAACTGACGTGTCTCTCTTGAATTAATTGAAGTAGCCGAATTGTATTGTCTCCGTTGTGTCAATTTCCTCTGGCTGGGAGGGTGTCTTTTGGTTGATTAAATTCAATCCACATTCCGCTAAATGTCGAGATCGCTCGTGTCTTAGATCGTACCGACGCTGTGGTCGGAGATTAATTCTACTCTTCTGGGAGGCTTGCAAACAACCTCTGCAAACGATTCAGGATCCGTTATATCCCATACAGGAACTAACACCATTAGTTTCCTACTAAGGTACATCTTGGATAGACTTAACGCAGTTCTACTCAAAGTACCTATTACATAACCACTAATGTTAAATGAAATAATTACCAGAGTAAGAAATCGAAAGCTCACCTGTCTGGAGGCAGTCGGTGTAGGTGGTTCGGAAGGGTCCTTCTGCAGCGGGTTCTGAGCCTTCCTCCTCGCCTGGCCGGCAGCCGCCGATCCCTGCGCGGTGGCGCTACCCCCACCACCGCCCCACTTGATCACATGCGGGCCCGAGTTCCTCCTAGGCGGTGGGCCCAGTCGTTCGGTCGGTTCGTCCGGCGGGGACCCAAGGGCGCCGCCTGACGGTGGCGAAAGGAACAGGTGAGTCCTATATCCGTATCCCTGGTGGTCGTGATCCGCCATCGACGGGAAATAGCCAAACTCCCTGCTGCGTCTGATTGGTCCGCGTGCGCCCACGGCCGCCTGATTGGCGCCACGCACCACGCCGAAACGCGGGCCCCCGTAGCCCAAGGTGCCCGACGTGCCACCGAGGGCCGTGCGGCCCTCCAATCCCCCGCCGCCTCCTACTCCTCCTCCACCACCACCGAAGCCCTTCTCGCCGCCGAAGTTCTTGCGGAACATAAGATTCATGACTGACAAATGACGAATCGCACCGGGTCCCAATTAATCACCGTGCGTGTTAACGTGTCACGGTGTCGGTTATCGCTTTCTCGCGTGGACACAAGCAGCGGCGGCGGTGGTGGTGGTGCTCGACGATCACGAAAGCTTCCCTAACGTGTGTGTGTCCCTCACAGTCCGCGACTACGTACGTATTTTTCTCTCTTTAGACCGTTTGCGTAGCGATTCGTTCACCGAAGCGTTTGTCACGAACGGGGAAAGGGCCTAAAGTAATCGAGGTTTGACGAGGGGTCCGATGAGGTGGCGTTGCAGCGCCCCGGGGGGAACCCCGGTGCCGCTAGATGCACAGAGTACCGTCAGGGCGCCATCTTGGACAGGAGCGCGCGCGATTCGAACCGGAGAGAATACCAAGATCGATGAACGGTGAGAATTTATTTAGGATATTTTACGATAGTCGCGTTGATTATCAAAGCTAATCAAATATAATATTCGGATACTGATACAGAAATTGTACAAGCTTCAAAATCATATATTTTGTAATTTATGAAGTTTATAAAGTTTATGAATTTACGAAATTTATTTCTCCTTGTTGAGTCTTTATATGCCAATGAGCCTTCCCCATTTGATATCGTTTCCATGCAGTTTCTATTTTCGTTAAAAATAGTAGATTTCTCGACGCTAATCCGCCATCTTACGGGGAACTATAATCAATTTAATTACGAAGAGCTGAATTCCTAGACGGTACTTTATATATCTAGCGACAGGGAGCCGGCTAATGCCGCGAATCTTCCTTTAAACCATCTTATCATTGACCTACGGTCACTCGCGATGGAAATTCGTCGCGTTTCAAGGGGAAGGGGGTCGATCGTTTCGTAGGATAGATGGGGGTTGTTAGGGTCATCAGTCAGAGGAATTGCAACGGTGTTAATGACTGTTTTAAGGGGTCGGTGTATCTCCGCACACTCTAGTTACTCGTCTTTTCTTTGTTAGAGGTGTCGATTAAGTGGCTCCGCGTGCTCAAAAGGGATAGTTTCGTTACCGGGGATTCCCGAATGATTTATTCCTTGTCGCACGAGGTGTCAAAGTCGCTCTCTGTCCAGCAGAAAGTTCCAAAGTGGGTCTTAACCTGACTTTCCCGCGTCTAACCAATCACCAGCGCGCGTAAACTTTTATCCGACATTATGCTCGTTCATCGGAACTGCTCGCGCCGTAACGATCTATATAACGTCTATAGTTAGATAAGTTAGGCCAGTCTCCGCTTTAAAAATACGGTGATCGAAAACAGGTAGTCTGTTACATTTTCTTTTGTGTATTTTATAAGAAACGTTTTCTTTGAATATTTGAGAAGTCTCGAATTTGTATCTTCTTCTATTTTATTTATGCAAATATTTCGGGTCGAACTTGAAATCTTCATGTTTCAAATATAATAAATACTTTGCACTATTCCCTTGTATTTTCATTTCCAATTATATACGTATGATATAAACACGTTAAATTCGCTCGTAAACATTTCCATTAATTAAATAATACGTCTGCTTCCAATTATTGCATTTTCCAGTTGATTGTTGGCCCCTAAACTGGCCTAATCTAACCTAACACCCTATTCCTCTCCAAATCGCCGACAAATCGTCAGAACTTCCTACTCGACGCATAATCTCGCCTCCCTGTATCGTTTCGACCCAAGTTGACAAAGCAGAGAGAAAAAGTTTAACAATTTGATTACGTTCAATCTCGGGAATCCGCCATTTAAGTTTCGCCATTAGGCTCTAGCAGCAAGGACGTTATACTTCGATTTAACTCGACGAGTTTCAAGGTTCTGGAATTGTAATTGCACGTTGTCTTCATCGACGAGTGGAAAATGATAGCGTGTCACGCGGGAATCGAAGATCTGTATCGTTCCCTATTACGATTCCGACGATAAACTGAACGTCGAAGCGGTAAGCCTAATTGCGAGCTATAGACAAACACAACGGGGCTCGGCTATAGAGTTCCCTGGTATTTTCGATGTTTCTTTGCTTTGTACTCAACCTGTAGATCATGGTGTTCCGTAAGTAAGGACGTAAGCCTGTAAGGACGTTAAAATTGAAGTTTTCAAAATTGTCGAAAAATGTCAGAAGTGCGTCGGATGAAAAATCTCAGTACGTCTAATTAGGGACTCTAAAAATAGAAATCTCGAGAAAAATTCGCTACCCCACCTTGATATAAGAACGTCTCCAGGCTCGTCTAGTGGCCTTAATACAGAGTGTCCCAAAAATGTTGGAAGTTCTTGAAAGTGGTGGTTCGGAGGGTTATTTGAAACAACTTTTTCCTTAGCGAAAATGTTGTCCGAGGCTTCGTTAAGGAGATATTACCGGAAAAGCCCCGACCAATCAGAGCACGAGTATACCGTTGGAGTGGCCGCGATTAATATCTCCTTAACGAAGCCTCGGATAACATTTTCGCTAAGAAAAAAGTTGTTTCAAATCACCACCACCACCACCCCCCGAACCACCCCTTTCAAGAACTTCCAACATTTTTGGGACACCCTGTATCAAGGACTAGCAGTATATCGAAAGTTGGTTCCACAAAAATCCTAAATAAAATAAATTCCAATCGTGCTTAAATAAAAAATTAAACCAAATCTCGCATAATTTTTCTCTTAACATGTGAAATCATGCTTTACCTCCCTTCTTTATTTACTTACGCTATTATAATCCCCTGAAACAGTACATTCTACTTTCTCCCTCGAGCATCTGACCTAATCTTGATTATCTTTGACACGTATTCGAGCTTTTTACCCCACAAAGGCGATAATTTTGCAGATCTCGGTCTGCAGTCGGCTTTGGCCCGCCTATCTCGCGTTCGAACACGTTACAGGCCGCGCCGGAGGACGCTAATCGTCCCCCAGGTACGATTTGCGACGCAAAACCTTTTGGACCTCGACACCTCGATAGTTACAAGACTCCCTGGAAGGTTTCGCGTACCGAGCAAAAACCACTTGCTCCTTCGACTTCGACCGCGATGGAAGAACCGCCGGGACGCTGCTTTCCTTTCTTTGTCGTCGCGATTCGTGCGCAAACTCTGAGACCTTCACAGGGAAAGCGAACAGCAAGCAAACGAACATCTGGCCAACGAGGATCGAGACCATTGGACACGTTCGCGACACCGCCAGGATTAGTTCGGTTAGAGTTGCTCTACGTTTTACTCAAAAATGCAAGCTCGACACGTTGACCGCCGCGGATTGGCCGAACCATCTGTGCTGGTCCCACGCTTTGCATCTATTTAGACACGGATGTAACGGGTGGCTACACCGACTGGGGCCAGGCTATTCGTTCATTTTACAAACGTTGAAATTAGAAACTGTGGAGGAATGTTGGTCACAGAGGACGATGACGTCTTTGTTATTTTAGGATGTTTTTAGTACTCAGGTTTATGGTTAGCTTGGAATGCTAATTGAAGTTTACAAAAAACCTCCTCCTTTTTCAAAGTCGGTTAAAGAAGTTGTATACTTCTGAAAATTTCACTTGGAAGTTGAGATATCGTAATAAGAACTTCGTACTCTTTGATGGAATTGTTTGAATAATAAACGGTTAGCACTGTTACTTCGGTCTCTTGGTTACGTATTCGTTGATATTAAGAATCTTCAAAAACGCTTTAAACAAATCTTAAGAAATATTACGTTTCACGTGAAAAAAGTAAATAAACGTTTTCCTTATTTCCCCTACGGAAGTTTCCTGAAGCATTTGGAAGCATCGCTTGTACCTGTCAATATTTTTGACAACTTTCGCTCGATAAACTTCTAAACACTGGACAGTTAGATAAATGAGAAGAAACAATCCGCCTATAATAAATAGAGAGACAATAAAGTCGCTGATAAACGATGTTCAAGCGATCGAGTGCAACGACCCAGAGCCCAGGGGGACAACCCACAGGATGCAGCGGTCAACGTGTTAAAAAGAAACCCACGATCAAAACCACATTCCCCAATCGATAGTTAAATTTCCTCGACAGCGTTACACAGTTACCAATCACCAAATCCAGATTCTCGTATGTACATTGTACAGTCAGGGGTGTGGAAGAAGGGTCCCGGTTAGTCCAACTTCACTCGACAGTGTTACTAAAGTTAATTAAAGCTCTTCAGGCACTACAGTTCACGAGCTCAGGAGGAAGGTTGCCAAACCTCCTCAAGTATTACGATTCTCGAGCTCAAATACAAGGTTGTTAAAGCTCCTCAGGTACTGGGATTCTCGAGTTCCGGGAGGAAGATTG
>NC_071982.1:12555742-12577445 GCF_026283585.1 Hylaeus volcanicus
AGGTACTGGGATTCTCGAGTTCCGGGAGGAAGATTGTTAAAGCTCCTAGGGTACTAGGCTCAGTTTTCAGAGGCACTCCGATAATAGTCTTGTAGAAAATTAAATAAAACACTCGATAGTGTTAGCAAAGTTAATCAAAGCCCCTCGGACTGTACGATTCTCGACCTCCCAAAACGCAGGATACAGAAACTCGACCCAGATACACCGTATAAACTACTTCACAGCGTTACACAGATACATAATCAATCACAGAAATTAGACTCAGGGAAACTGGCACTCCCGGGACGGAGCTTCTCGGGTACTAAGGTTTCGCGAAGGGATCCACGATAAGGACACAGGTGCCGCGAGTTCCCGTTGGAAGTCGCGTCAAGTCCTGTTTTCACGGCACGATGCACGCCACAATTCACAAAAACGGACATGGAACATTGAGCACGAAGACACAGCCGCGGGCGACAGTGATACACCATTCAACGTCCTTGGATCTGGTCGGTACCTGGTGCGTTCGCTGCGTGGTTGCAAGACGAAACGGAACTGCAAGGCTCGATTTCTCTTTTTCACGGTATATCACAGTGACACACAACGGATCGCGGAGCGCACGTGTTCCTCGCCGCTAGATCGATAACCGCGATTTCAAATATTCATGCCAGAGAGACGATATGGTGGCTGTGTTTGTCTGTTTCGCGCGTTCAAGGCCGTTCGACGGCAGACCACCCCCGTTTATCCGCGGTACGGACACGATTTCCCTCGACGCACTGTTGTGTTCGTGAACGGAAAGCTCGATCCGTGGATGATCGATCGATCGGCGCCGGGACGGACCAGACAACGCGTCCTCGACGGCAGACGCGGCGAAAGTGAGGGCGGCTCTCTTGGTCTAACGCCACGCGACCGACGTCCTCGGCGCCGACCGTGCACGAGGCGTCGCGACGATGACCAGCTGACGTTCGCCAACCGCGTACGGGCCACTTGATACCGACAATCTTTTTATTTCGATTCAGACTCGGCGGCAAGGGGGAAATATTGGTTTGAGAAGCGAACGGTGAGTGGTAAATGGTCTTGTGAGACTGTGAAAATTAAATAATTTTTTTTTTGTTCATTTTGTGCGTCGAGAGGGGATTCGAACTCGGGTCCATCGGCTTTGTAGTCGATCGTTTTTCCCGCTGGGCTACTAATGCGTCCGGTGTTAGTCTTGTTCTTATTTGAGTCTTTACTGTGTTGGGAATGGGAGGAGCGATGCTATCCGACTCTATGCTTCACAGACGTATGTATTCGATCTTTACTCTCGCTACCGGACGATAGACAGTTGGTTTATTGTTTTATGAAGCGCGAGGTGAGCTTGTTTTCAAAGGATGTCTAAGAAATCGAGACGATCGACGTTCGTTTACGTTAGTCACGGGAGATGAGATCGCGGCGCTCTTTTCCACCGACCGATTGCCACTGTGGGTGACGTGCACGAGGCGTCGCGACGCATGCCAGGAACCTGAACACTTTAGAGAGATACGGGGAGGGGTTTGACGCACGCTTGTAGGCGAACGGGCCTGTTGCTCGAATATTTTTGGAAGTTCGCTCTATTAGCAGAGGGGGTGGAAAGATTCGCTAACCCCTGAAAAATGTACAACAGTGCTAGAAATAATTAGACCACGATGACTTCATTGTTTAGCGAATGGTGGTCTCGCTGTGTAAACAGTTTCTAAACCAACGTTCCGCGAGTATTTCGACTTCTTTGTTGGTTTTCGATCGATAAACGTGACGCGATGAAGCAGAAACGATAAATATAAATCTTGGTAGTTTATGTAACGATCCCTGGTTAATATCGCAACGACTGTTGGGTCAGTGAATCGGTATCGATTATGACTGGACTGTGCTTGGGCAAATTTTCTATTCAGGACACATGCGGATGGGTAGGATACTGTGTGGTAACAGCTGCCATGGTAGTCATCGCGGACATTGCATTCACCATGTGTATGATTTTCATCGCAGTATGATCGTGATATTCATTATGTATGTTATATTGATCATAGGATCATATTCGGTATATTCGCTGTGATCATAGTCACCGTACACATTATATCATCTATCATAGGTATGACTATGGATCATAAACATCATATACGGTATATTCAGTGTGATCAGAGTCACCATACACATTATATCATCTATCATAGGTATGACTACGGATTACATACATCCTATTCATTATATTCAGTATATTCAGTGTGGTCACAGTCACCGGACACTGAACTTGGCCACGGACATTATATCATCTACCATAGGTATGACTATGGATCACAAACATCGTATTCATCGTATTCGTCGTTTTTATCATATTCATCATATTCAGTATATTCAGTGTGGCTACAGTCACCATACACATTGTATCATCTACCATAGGTATGACTATGGATCACATACACCATATTCATCATATTCACCATATTCATCGTATTTACCATGTTCACCATATTCATCATATTCGTCATATTCAGTATATTCAGTGTGACTACAGTCACCATACACATTATATCATCTACCATAGATATGACTATAATCATATTCATCATATTTATCATATTAACCATATTCATCGTATTCATCATATTCAGTATATTCAGTGTGACTACAGTCACCATACACATTATATCATCTGCCATAGGTATGACTATGGATCATATTCATCATATTCATCATATTCATCATATTCATCATATTCATCATATTCATCATATTCATCATATTCATCATGTTCATCATATTGGATAGGTCTGGTTCAGCTATAACGAAAGTAACATACGAATCAACAATAACCTGAACATATTCAACTATATCATAAGTAAATGATGACCATGAAACGTTGAAAATTCCTAAACAACAAGAAGATTCATTCTAACGGGTCGCTATTAAATCCCGACCACCCTGATATTTTGTCCCGCGATCACACTAAAGCGGCATTAACGTGCAAACGTCAGCGACGGTCAAGAAAGCCCAGCCGTGAAAAACGGCGCGGGCGTTCCCCTAAGCGTCGCGGCCGCGAGATTTACGACGACAGACCGTCGGCGCGAATTCAAAAGGACGCGAATCGAAAAACGAAAAAAAGCTCATCCGGCCGGGGCCTCGTCCATCCAAAAATCAAGCACGCGAAATTTTTGGCAGAGGGATCCTGGCGGCACTCGGATCTATCGTTCGCGGGTCAGCGAGCATCGCGACGTCCAAAGAAATCGGACGACGTTCCCTTTGTAGAGATCCTTGCACTTCCTAACCGAACTAGCGCCAACTTGGCAGCGACTTCGAGATAAACGATTGCCGAACGCTGGAAGGCTGCTTGGTCTTCAATTTTTAGGATTATTATTATTACTATCGCTGGTCGAGCGGAGGGGAGTAGAAATCGCGT
Source organism: Hylaeus volcanicus (assembly GCF_026283585.1). NCBI lineage: Eukaryota > Metazoa > Arthropoda > Insecta > Hymenoptera > Colletidae > Hylaeus > Hylaeus volcanicus. The sequence continues at coordinate 12,559,128 of NC_071982.1, forward strand.
CGGAGAAATATCTCCTCGCTCCACTAGTCTGACCAGCGGCGTATTCTACTGGGAGTCTCTAACGAGCGACGCTGTTGTTCGAAGCGGGACCGAATTGTACACGTTTCGACTATTTTGCAAGTTGTTACTATTTGTTCCCCTCTACTTTGGAGTAAATGCCTAAGTAATGTGTTTACTTGACCACGGGTTACGTGAACACTCATGGATGCGACGAGAGCAATTCTGACGCTTTCTTTCTATCTGTTCTGTTGACAGAACATAGTTCACCTAACCAATACGATGAATATGATGAATACGATGAATATCGTGAATATGATGAATATGGTGAATATGGTGAATATGGTGAATATGGTGAATATGATGAATATGGTGAATATGGTGAATATGATGAATATGATGTATGTGATCCATAGTCATACCTATGGTAGATGATATAATGTGTATGGTGACTGTAGTCACACTGAATACGATGAATATGATGAATATGATAAATATGATGAATTTGATCCATAGTCATACCTATGGTAGATGATATAATGTGTATGGTGACTGTAGTCACACTGAATACGATGAATATGATGAATACGATGAATATGGTGAATATGATAAATATGATGAATATGATCCATAGTTATACCTATGGTAAATGATATAATGTGTATGGTGACTGTGGCCACACTGAATGTGATGAATATGACGAATATGACGAATATGATGAATATGGCGAACATGGTAAATACGATGAATATGGTGAACATGGTAAATACGATGAATATGGTGAATACGATGAATATGGTGAATATGAAAAATATGATGAATATGATCCATAGTCATACCTATGGTAGATGATATAGTGTGTACGATGACTCTGACAGTTGGAGCTGATTTTTACAATTTTTACAAGCGAATAAATACAGCAAACATTTATAAAGTACTCCATTTCAAATATCGGATTCTGTGTTTCTCAAATTTATTAACAATGTATGTGGATTTTATTTTATTTTATTATTAACGTCCTGTTTGGTTGAACGAAGATTGATCAACAGTAAATTAGGGAACACTTCGATTTTCCTTTTTCAATTTTATATCCAAAAATTCCCCGCTTAATATACATTTCCTCGGTACCATTGAATTTCTCAACTTCTCAACTTCTCAACTTCCTAACTTCTTGAATTCCCTAAGAAACCCTACGTACTTCCATAGCCAACAGTATCTAGATTATGAAATTTGTTGGTTGTTCGTTCCAGATTTTATTCACAACGAGAAAACCGTCCTCTCGCGAAGGCATTTTAAAAAAAAGTCAATTTCGAAGACTCGCTTTGTCGTCGATATTTTGTACTATAAAATTATAACACAACTGTTTCTCTTTTATACTACAATATGTGCGAAATAAACCCTGTGAAAGTAAATCCTATTCCTTTTGCGATACTCTCGAAATTAACGATCGAAGTTAGACCTTTTTGTCAGCCCTTAGAGCGATGCTACCCCTTAAAATAAAGAATTCGCTAAAATAAAAAAACTTAGTAAAACTTCTTGTAAGTAATTCCACGACGAACGCGATGCGCACGGTGTTACTTACGCGATACAACGCGCTTATTCTTGGCATTCGTTTCGCGACTAAAGTTACCATACGTATCAACGACGTCCTGGCCGTACGACAAAGCTATGAATACTTCAAGGCGGCCGCCACGGAAGACACGACCGACGCGGCGGGTTCGCCGCTGACATCAACAGGAGCGCGATCGATCTGGCAATGTCACGGCGATCGATAGGCCTTGATCTAGAGGCTTATCGAAACGGAACGACTTCGTTAATCTTCTTAATGGACAACGTTTCGCGTTTTTTCCAACGGAACGATCCTCGTCCACGAGTCCCTGTACTACTGTTTCGCCGATTGCACGCGAGTCACGTGATCCGGGGAACACATACCCTGATTGGGCGCAGGTTAAAGATGGCCCGGCGGGACTCTTCTTGTGGAATTACTTTTAATTTACCGGAGAAGTGCCAAATATTCAGAGAAGTACTTAAATAAGATCCTAGTATGCATGTTAGATGATTACATTAGTTTACAGCCAAAATGTACATTCGATGCTACAATTTTTTTCTTTTGTATTTTGGCCTGCTGAACTGGAAAATCGCAATGAAAATTTTTTCTGCGGATAGGTTTCTTTTATATGAATTTTTGAATTTTTTTCGATTTTTTTCTGAGATACTTTCATATTTTAGGCCATATCTCGAGTTACAAACGTCCGATTGGATCGCGCAAAATGCCATATTAAAGGTAATCGAATTTCCAACCATTGCTTCTAACATTGCTTTCGAATCGGTTCAATAGTTCATCCATAGAAAAATTTTTCATTGCGATTTTCGATTTTACCAAGCCAAAATACATAAGAAAAAAATTGTGCCTATGAATGTACAATTTTCTTAAATTTTGTAAACCAGTGTTATTTAAGGCACTGATCAAGTATTTGAGTAGTTGCAATATACGTGGGAGCGTTGAGTGATATTTGTAGTGATCATATTTGGGCCAAACTTCTTCAAATATTCCTCGAGTGAACTTTTCTTAAGTACATGAATATTTTACTTCTGTATTTACAAAGACATTTGCAAATATTTACTTCTGTATGCACTCGTTTGAAGATGTTTGATAGTGTTTAATTAAACAGCTACTCCCTCCACAAGATCAAGTCTTCTTTTCCCAATACCAAAAAGGCGAGAGTTCGCTATCTTTCAATGCACCATCAAGATAAATCTTTGAGATCGTTTGTAGAGTCCTACATCGTACCAGACAGAAGTCTATCGGCAAAGACATGCCCACCATTCTGTTTGAAAATGTTTTCCGCGAAAATTCCACGCCAAGATTGCACCCTTAAGTAATCCGATACCGTCTAAACGCTACATTGAACAACTTTGCGCAACTGCGGCGAGCATTCCATAGTTTCGAAGGAAAGTAGAACGGGAGCGTTAAACTTGAAACCCCTCAGAGTTCAAGTACGCGGCGTTCGACCGTTTATCGCCGGCTAATTTCGTCGCGTAACAACGCTGATCGCCTCAACGAGGTCGGCGTACCCGCGATGCAATATCGCGTTCCCCTTTTATTTCACCGCCGAGGAACTTTTATCGTCGACGGGGTGTCGGACTCTAATTGAATTTCCACGTGCGTTCCACGATCGCCTCCGCCATATTCCTGACGAATTTCCCACGAAACGTACGATTTAATAGTTCGTTACAGGAATTCTTATCGAGTCGCTTGCCTTGCTAATTATTTCCCGCGATTCTCTAGGTATGTAAATTCCCTTAATTCTCGTGCTGGACTCGTGCCCGTGATCCAATCAGACTTGAGAGGAGTCTGAACGTGAGGTAAATTTACTTATACAATTTTTTAAGACGTTTCTTTCTATCATATTCGTATCTAAAAAAGAAAAAAATTTGTATATAAAAAGAAAAACGAATCTTAAGATTCCATGATCCCAAGGATCCCAAGATTCCAAGGATCCCAAGATCCCAAGAATCCCAGAATTCCAATGATCCCAGAATTCCAATGATCCCAAGATTCCAAGGAACCCAAGATTCCAAGGAACCCAAGATTCCAAGGAACCCAAGATTCCAAGGAACCCAAGATCCCAAGAATCCCAAGATTCCAAGGATTCCAAGATCCCAAGAATCCCAAAGATCCCAAGAATCCCAATATTCCAAGGAACCCAAAATTTCAAGAATTCCAAGATCCCAAGAATTTCAAAATCCCAAGGATCCCAAGGATCCCAAGATCCCAAGAATCCTAGAATTCCAATGATCCCAAGATTCCAAGGATCCAAAGATTCCAAAGAACCCAAGATTCCAAGGAACCCAAGATTCCAAAGAACCCAAGATTCCAAAGAACCCAAGATTCCAAAGAACCCAAGATTCCAAAGAACCCAAGATTCCAAAGAACCCAAGATTCCAAAGAACCCAAGATTCCAAAGAACCCAAGATACCAAAGAACCCAAGATTCCAAGGATCCCAAGATTCCCAAGATTCCAAGGAACCCAAGATCCCAAGAATCCCAAGATTCCAAGGATCCCAAGATCCCAAGGATCCCAAGGATCCCAAAGATCCCAAGAATCCCAATATTCCAAGGAACCCAAAATTTCAAGAATTCCAAGATCCCAAGAATTTCAAAATCCCAAGGATCCCAAGGATCCCAAGAATCCTACCCCGCACAATCACACAAGTCACACAGTAATCGCACAGCACACCAATCCACCTCGTCTGCTAACTTTCCTTTTATCTATAATTCAAACCGTACTTCTCATTCAAGGAAACGCGAGTTTCTGTATGTTTAATTAAGAACTTCTACTCGTGATCCGGGTAAGAATTTCGATCGTATCTGGCCGCACGGCGTGCATCGCGATGCGGAAACGCAAAGAGAAAATTGTAACGCAATTACACCTGCGTGTATCTGCATACCGTGGTACGTGGCCTTCGAGCGAACTTACCACCCGTTGCTTCGCAATGCCCGCGCGCAATTACGTTCTATTTTCAGTCTAGCGTTCAGCTCGAGCAAAACACGCGCCGCCAAATACCATTTCGAATTTTCGTTAGACCCCTATCGGTACCTATCGACTAAAATATATTCGACAAATTAATTTATGGAAACACCCGTGAATTCTTCATGAAAAATCGAGACGAAATTGAGGAATGAATTTTTTTGATACGAGGCTTGGTTGTTGAGATAAATGATTTTAAAAATTGTAGGAGTACGCGCAGGCTTAATTGACTGTTCAAGGTCATCGAGGATTCGACTAAATTGAGTATTTCCCTTTTAAGACAAGTGAATATTTGTAACACTCCATTCGTTTGTATTATAATAATTGTTGCTTTATTCATTTATGATCGTTGATACCAAAGTGATGCATACGAAAAGAACACTATGTATCTTCTACGTGGATTAGAATACTCTCATGAAAATTAATTTTGCGATGTTTTCAAATTCGTGCTCACGAATCGAGACGACAGTTTACGCGAGCACAAGAGACGTAAACTTCTCGAAAAAGTGCATAAAGCCCGCGATTCAGTTTTAGTGCTGGTCCCCGTTCAACAAGTAGTAAAACGGTGGCACGACAAAACCGGTGGCGTTGGTTACGAATAAACGAAATTTATCGTCCAGAATAAATTCTCAGTTAAGTATTTCGTTTGCCAAAAGCGCGCATAACTTGTGCGTTAATCGATTACACCATTGTTTCTTGTTTGAGTTTCGCTGTCCGTTCACGCCACGGGAAAACGGAAAAACGATCCACGGTGTGAGATACGAGCGACACGGACACGCCAGGCGAATTGGGACGAAGCCTAAATTCTCAATGCTCGATCGTATACACTTCGAATTCGGTGCTTACCGTTTATACTCGTTTATGGTCCGGGCTGTACCATGATTCTTTTAGGGAAAAACATTTGTTTTGCTTATGGAGTTTATTTTTATTTTTAGGGTTATGGTTCTTAGGTGGAAGGTATCGATACGTTAGAGTTGGAGGTTCTTTTTAATTATGATAAGTTGCTATTTACTTAAATTAATACCTCTTTTCTTGGTTTATTATTTTTAGTATTTTATATTGCGAGTGTAAATGTATGAGGTTTAGATGAATTAGATATTTTGAGATATTTTATTTTACTTCAATATATATATGTACGAACTTAATCGGGAATTAATATACTGATTCCCTAATAAATATCTGATAACCAAAGATAAAGTATAGTAGAAAAAGTATCTTTTATATATATAAAGTGTCTTATATATACGTCTCTATATATATAAAAGACGAACTTATATATATATATGTACAGGGTGTCCCAAAAATGTTGTAACACCTTGAAAGGGGTGGTCCGGGAGGTGATTTGAAACAACTTTTTCCTTAGCGAAAATGTTGTCCGAGGCTTCGTTGAGGAGATATTAACGGAAAACGTCGACCAATGAGAGCGCGCGGATACCGGTGGAGCGGCCGCGGTAGCGAAGGCTACGAGCTAAGCGGCCGCGCCTGTACGCAAACAAGTGACTCAACGTGCATCGAAGGCCATTGACGCGGCCGCTTAGCTCGTAGCCTTCGCTACCGCGGCCGCTCCACCGGTATCCGCGCGCTCTGATTGGTCAATGTTTTCCGTTAATATCTCCTCAACGAAGCCTCGGACAACATTTTCGCTAAGGAAAAAGTTGTTTCAAATCACCTTCCCAACCACCCCTTTCAAGGTGTTACAACATTTTTGGGACACCCTGTATATATAAAAGACACTTTTTCTACTATACCTTATCTTTGGTTATCGCATATTTATTAGGGAATCGGTATATTTTATTCGTGAATAAGTTCGTACATATATACATATATTATTAAAATGCTTTATAAAATATTTATAAAATATATATATACATATATTTGTTTTTGTTTAAATGAGAAGAAAGAAAAAAAGAAACGAATTTTTCCTCAACTGAAATAAGTAGCACAAAAGACACTTTTTCTACAATACCTCATCGTTGGTTATCGGATATTTATTAGGGAATCGGTATATTTATTCGTGAATAAGTTGGTTTATTCGCCAGTGGCGCGTCTAGCAAAGACACCCGCGACGAGTGCAGCTAGACGCGTGCCTGGTCGACTGCACCGGAATCGATTGCACACCTTGATGCGCCCATGCAAAATTTCTTCCCCCTCCCCCCCCCTCCCCCCCGAATGCGGCCTAGCACGTATCAACCCCTCTCCCCTCGCAGCAACCTTGACTTCCTGACGCATTTAGATCGCAAGCTAGTTGCGTTTCTAGAATTGTAGTCGTTTATTCGACGTACTCGCCACACGAAATACACATTCGCACGTTCAATTGACACAACGAAGAACTCTTTCTCACTCCTCCGAGGGACAGAGCGATACTACTTTGTTAACATAAATTTTTCGGGGGATGAGTTATGGATTCCTAAGGCACTAAGTAATATTAAATTGCAAAAGTAACTTGTTGCTGGGTCGTTGGTGGGTAGAACAATATACGTTTTTATTTGTAGCAGTGTTTTCAAAGGGCCAAGAATATAATATAATATAATATAAGCTACTTCACTGCTCGAATCGAATAACTCTACTTTCTGGAAAATCGTAAATTTAAGCACTCGGTGTAGTCAACTTTTTATATTTACAATAAGTTTCTCGGATAATAAAGATCAACACCGTTAAACACGATGAATAATAAATATATTATTTAGAGACGATTCCGAACCACCTTTGCAACAATGTCGGACGGTGGTTCGTTTTTGAATTATCAACGAAAAACCACCGACCAATCACAGTAGTCGCGACCTGGAGTAGCCAGCCAGTCCTGGCTCGAGCCTATGCTTTCGCGGCTGAGTGCGCGCTACTCGGGCGTTGCGATTGGTCTATGGTTTTTCGTTAACAATTCAAAAACGAAGCACCATTCGACATTTTCCCAAAAGAAGTTGCGGTTCGGAATCGTCTCAGCTACCCCCCATTTCCGGTTCTTACACTAATTCTGGGACACTCTGTATACATATAATATCACATATTATTGTATTATTTTAGAATGCAACATGTAGAATATATATGTAGAAATTTTAATATAATATTGGGTATTCGAAAAAGTTCGTAGCGTTTCTCAACAATTTGCATGATTCTGTGGCGGCAACGAGCCGACACGACGCCACGTCTCCGTCTTATGTTTAGTTTTTTAAGTGGTACGGCTGGATGAATGGATCACCGTGCGTGCTGCGCGACAGTGTTGAGTGTATGTTAAATTAGGCCGATCGCAAGCGGGCACAACCGATTTGAAGTTAGTGTTGCAAACCGTTTGCGCTCTTCGTTTTACCTACTCCAGTATCTTTGTTTTACCTAGATCCATGGTCGCATGCAACTATGTAGTTTCGGAGTGGTTTGAAACTGATCGGTTGCGCCCGTGTGCGATCGGCCGTACGGCTTGTCCTAATTGCACGTCGCGCGGCGACAAAATCGCGCGTAGCTGAGCCGCGGCAAGAGTGGGAGCAAGGTGTAGGTTCTGTTCGCGCTAACTTAAATGTCGCGCGACCGAGCGACAAAATCTAACCCGCTCGAATCGTGTTGCTCCTTATCCAACTTTTAGTTACTAAAAGGTATTCTGAAAAGTATGTAATAGAGTTGTGATGACAAACTCGTTGCATCGCAAGTCCTTTGCATCATCTTCCAAATGTCTGCGAAGAATTAATAAAACTTCACCATTGTGTCTAAGACTTGTGCACTTGTAAAGCATCGCATTCCACGCTTTACAAGTGTATAAGTGTGATACAATAATATCTAATATTCTATGTATATAGAGTGTCCCAGGATTAGTGTAAGAACCGGAAATGGGGGGTAGCAGTATACAGAAATTTTAATTCGCGTTTGTAACTTATTCCTCAATTAATCCTGCATATGGATTTTGAATGAAAAAAAATAAAAAAACATTTCTCACTGCTATCAAATAAAATTCTTTTTCCAACTGCCCCAACGAAGTACTCTTTGCGAATAAATGGACTTTGATCCATATGCACACGTGCTCGACTGGGTGTACTCGATATTCTAAATAACCGAAACAAGAGAGGCAAGGGAAGTTACCGTATTTCGGGATATATCGCCGCGATTTGTTGGGAACATCGATCAACGTTCGAATAAACAATTTTGACGACGCACGCAGAACATATTTACCCGTTCTTGTTGACGCGTATCCAACTCGGTCATACGGCCGGAACGTATTTAATTTTCTGGTTCGAAGCGATTTTCCACGAGCCATTTTTCACGGGGCGGAATGTAAGAGCTCAAAATACCAGGCAAAACACTGGTATCGCGGAGATCTCTACATCCCTTCCAGTAGTTTTACATTTAAAAACTCTGGCACGTTGGTCTCTCAATTTTTCCATTAAATAATCCAACCACTTCACATTTATATCTAGTTGTACAAATTCATCGTGGACTTCTAGGAATAATAAACATTCACGGCAAAAATATAAGTACTCGCGATTATGCAAGCGGAATATTTAACGCGAAAGGCAGATAATTTAATTTTCAGTAGTAAAATGAAAATAACCATTCTTCTCGAGGAAGAATTTGTCCCACTGCTTCGTGCTTAAAATTAAATTTCACCGTTTCCAAATTTCCATTTTTATCAAACACGCGGTAGACGCATGTACAACTTTTACCAGGAATGTTTAACATTCGCAAATTGACTGTTAGACGAATCATTGACCACGAAGGATGCTTGGACACCCCCGAGCTCCAAATTTGAATAGTTTTACCACTGGTCGATAGTTGGAGTTCGGATGACAAATAGTTTGGTCGGTTTGGCGAACGCAATATCGAGAAACGCCTTCGTAAGAAGAAATAGTTTCCTCGATTTGGATAGTTCTAGTAACTCTAGAATTTTTTTTTCGTACACCCCTTCTCGCTTGATCCACCGCGGACAGTCCATCGCGTAAAATCGTTAATCCGTCAGTGGACGGAACGAAAAACACCCAGGCAATTAGTTTCGGACGATTGAAAAGAGCTCGTTGAATTTTTCAATTTCTCATTAACTCGCTTTTCGTTCGATCCATGATTTAAATTCATCGGTGATGGAATTAATCACTGTTTCGTTGGAAGGTTGCAGAGGGGATGATAGAATTTTTAATGCATTGATTCTAGCACGAAATATCGTAGAAAACCTAACTCAAACTATCCGCGCCTGAATACTCGTACAATCATAAAATACAGCTCCCTGTTAAGAGATCATTCTGGTTAATGACTTTAAAAAAAATCTGTTCGTTTTTATTACATTTCTCGACAGTATAGTATCTAACAGTATTGTATAACAGAGCTTGTTTCGCGTGTATTTTAATTCGTCGTCTTTTCTAGTTCTAAAAACGTTTCGCTTCTTCTCGTGAAATTTTAATAGTTATGATAGTACAACTCGCGATTAAACGAAGGATTTTACTTTTCTTCGACTCTGCTAAAAATTCCAATTCCAAATTTTTTTTCTTTAAATCTGCGCCATTTCGTTATTTATCAATAAATATTTATTCTCGTAGAATACACGAGAGCCACAGTCATACTGAATTTAAAAATGTTTGATATTTTCCTTTCAGATGACCCGTTAACATAATATCAACGCCGCCAGAGACATACTTTGCGAAGAGTTATGTTTACCTGTACTTGTTAACCATAAGCAACGATTAAAATAAATAAATAAAATTTTCCTTACGTACCTTGATAGTGTACTTACTAAGCCCAATAAATTTCATATCAATATCTATATCAATGAACTCTTAAAAAAATATACAAAAACAGCCTTTTTTAGAGCATCTAAACCAGAACGATCCCTTAATTCGCATTCATTCTAATCACTTCCCTTCGCACCGCAAATAAAATTCTAAACGAGTACACGTCCTCCTCCTCCTCCCCCCGCAGAACAAAACGATAAGAATGAAAAAAAATCCTGCAAGCCCTCCACCCTCTAACTCTTCTTGTTCACCCGTGGCTCGTTCGTGAAATCCACCGATAAAACGGATCGACGTATCTGTCCTTGTCTCGGTTAAGTAACCAACCCTCCCCCCAAAAAAGCCGATATTTGCAGAAGCCGGCGCCGGGACGCTTTCATTCGTCACGGTGCTGGTTACGCTTCTGTCGCGAGGCGTCGGAAATTGCAATTAATCCGGGAACACGTGGATTCCAGCGGCGCTAACCACCGCGGCGCATAATAAAACAGACGGTGAATGAAACATGAAGCGACGCGACGCTTCCTGCCGAACGATCATAAATCACACGGGCTCGAAAACCTACCCTTAAATTCCTTAGTTCGTCCTGCATCTATTATTTAAAATACTATGTGTGTATATACACGTATATATCGCATTATCAAAATTGAAATATTCTACTTGTCGATTATTTCTTTTCTTTTGTGTAAAAGAAAACCTACCCTTAAATTCCTTAGTTCGTCCTGCATCTATTATTTAAAATACTACGTGTATATATACACGTATATATCGCGTTATCGAAATTGAAATATTCTACTTGTCAATTATTTCTTTTCTTTTGTGTAAAATATTAGTTCGTTCTGCCTATACAGCGTCTCTTACTTAAAATTCGAATTTAAAATTTCCCTTAAACTACATGAAATATTATAATAATTCATCCTAACTATATGTATAGCTATAGTCGATATTTGATTGCGTCGGCAGAGTGTGCGAGTCGGTACGTTCGCCCGAGGAACGCAGGACAAAGGAGAAATTCGGAGAATCGGAGAACAAGCGCCGATCAACTGCATTGCAACGCTAAGAAACCGTTTTTTGAGCAGTTACGCAGGAACGTTCGATGCGTGAATGACGTGTGCTTTGCCCTTTTGTACTTTCATGTGCCCGTAACGTTTATGTGTTGTATTTCCACCTATTTAAATATGTATATATACAGGGTGTCCCAAAAGTCGGGGAGGAGTCGGAAATGGGGAGTAGCTGAGACGATTCTGAACAACAATTTCCTTTGCAAAAATGTCGGATGGGGCTTCGTTAAGGAGATATTAAGAGAAAACCCCGACCAATCAAAGCGCGCGTAGACCGTTCGAGCGGCCGCGATAGCGAAGGCTACGCGCACTCTGATTGGTCGGGGTTTTCTCTTAATATCTCCTTAACGAAGTCCCATCCGACATTTTTGCAAAGGAAATTGTTGTTCAGAATCGTCTCAGCTACCCCCCATTTCCAGCTCCTCCCCGACTTTTGGGACACCCTGTATATGTATTCTATGTCCCATATTAAATATCCGACAATACTTTATTTCGCTGGGAGTGAGCCTACCACATAGCAGTTATTATTTTTAATACCATTTAAAACATGTTTTCTCCTAAATCTCTAAATCCAAACCTAGTTTCTTGGATAGTTTTTGCTTAAAATCCAGACCTAACCCAACTCTAGTATACATGTTACATATCCATCCATTTCACGTCTGAAAGAATTGCCCCTGCGCGTATGCAACCCTCCTACGACCCCAAGTGCAAAGTTCTCGCTCGCGAACAGTACATCGGAGTGTCCAATTAATTCTCGTCAATCTTCGACGTAATTGTACGCTCCATGCGATGAAAATTCGCAACCAGAGGGACACAAACGACATCTTCTACAACTCCCTCCCCACGGACGCCGCGTAAATGTGTTTTCGACGCAAGGCTCGTTCATCAATTCAGAGTTTAGCGCACCTATTTCGGCGTAAACGTCGTCGCCATGCTCTAGGTACGGTCAAGTTTCCCCCGCGTCCAAACTTCGTCAATTACGTTACACAACGCTTAGATTTCTCGCAGGAATTACGACGACGGATCACCAACACCAGAGAGTTATTGTTTCGTCGCTATAATTAATCTACCGACGTAATTGGACACATGCACGCGCGGATGCTTCGTCCCCGTCATCCGTGTAAACATAATCGTAAGCTCGTCGTACCGATTTCTAAGCGGAACGAAGATCTCTCGGTTGACGCCTGGATTATGGACAATTTTGTATTCTTACATTTTTTAATTGAAAAAATAGTGTAATTTCAAATGTACTCCGCAAAGAGAATGAACTATAACTAACTAACTAACTAACTAGTGTAATTTCAAATGAACATTTTGAATTTAATTAGAACGGAGGTTGACTATATTATTTTGTTAACACCGACACGTGCTTATTTTAGTCAAATTAAATACTGTACGATCTAGACGAAAATATCTAGGAGAAACAATTCTTTTTTATGATAATTACAAATTTAGTACAACGATATCATGCTTTCGAAAATGTTCGATTAAAATTAGAAAAATTTTGTTTTCCCTGTGTAAATAACTGTTTATATTTTGACCGACGTAGATTGCTTTGGAAAATTAATTTAATTTGAGAATAAATTATGTACAACAGATTTTCATCAGAAACGTGCCGGCGGTAAAGCGTCGCGAGTGAAACGCGGACAAACATGCGGCATCGTCATAGGGAATTTGGATGACGACACACTAACGGAATAATTAACGTCATTCGTGAATGAATTACGCGTCGGTAAACGTGTTAACCCCTCGAACTGGAACGGATCAAAACTAGCCACGGAATTCGTTCCAAGAACATAATCCATCCTGCATCTCTTATTGAGCCCTGGCCGAAGTGCCAAGTGGAATTTATCGTTGGTTGCCAGAATCGCATTGATTTTGCACTTTATCGTTTCGTAACAAGTTAATCTAGAACGTACGTAAGTAGCTCGGATACGTTCGAGCGAATTAGGAATGTATTTGAAATTTTAGGTTAGATTAACCCGAAGATTCAACGCTCAAAATTACGAATAAATATTTATATACGGTTGATTTCCTTTGGTTTTTAAATGCCATGTCCGATAGATGTTACGCTAACCCTGGAATATTTATACATTTAAATTAAATGATTTGTTCGTGAGGAGGGTTAGAAAAAAAAACTGTGAGGTCGAAGATTCGTGCGGGTGGTTCCACGAACTTCCCTCGGGAGCTTAATTAGGAAACTTCGTAATTTTGTTATTCAAATGAGCCGGTGCGTACATAAGAGCGATTGGACAAGTTCACCTTAAAATGTAATAACGGTTTAATAAATATTTATGACATGGTTAAGTCGTGTCGCAATCGACTAATTTACTGGTCATAAATAATATTACACGGGCTACTATTAAATCACAATTTATACGTGCATAATTATTCTTTTTAATCAAATAATTAATCATTTTAATCATCCATACGAAAAGAGTTCTCGACCGAAGGAACACAGCGAATTAAAAATTACTCTGGCCATGTTGTTGGCAATAACACTACTATACAATAAAAAAAGTACATTCAATGCTACAATGTTTTTCTTATGTATTTTGGCCTACTAAACTGAAAAATCGCAATGAATTCGTACAAGTGCGACCTATATGTAAACAATAAGAAACTGAACATCATTCGACAGTTTCTATTTTTGCATGGCGATGGAATTAATTTTTTGCGTTCTATTTTAGCTGAAAAAATCGAAGTTTCTCATATATGTTGGCCCGTAACACTTAAACTATCGAACCGATGGAAAACAATGTTAGAAGCGATCGTTGGAAATTCGATTACCTTTGATACGGCATCTTGCGCGAGTCAATCGGACGTTTGTAACTCGAGTAATGGCCTAAAATGTGAATGTATTCCAGAAAAGAATCGAAAAGTAATTCAAAAATTCAAATAAAAAAAATCTATCCATAGAAAAATTTTTCATTGCGATTTTCGAGTTTAGTAGGCCAAAGTACATAAGAAGAAAATTGTGGCATCGAATGTACATCTTAATTGTAAACTAGCGTAATTATATAAAAGAATAAGGAGCTTCTTTTTTTCTCGCGCTTCTTCGCTAAAAATTTACCACAAGATAAGAGAAGTACAAGAAACAAAAGTTCGATTCGCGGATCCAATTAGAAATGAGTGTCGGGAGCCATTTCCGCGACAGCGATGACAAAGGCGGTGTCGTTCCATGGAAAAGTTCGAAATCTATTTATTAGGCAGCCTTTGTTAACTCGACGGTATATTTGGATGCAAAGTAACTCGAAAATGTGCCTCGACAAAAGTGCCCCTGTTCCGATTCGACCGAAACTTTCGACCGCCGGCAGAAGCCCAATTTCCTTTAGTAAGAAGCACCGACCGCCAACTCTCGGATCGCCGAGGGAAGATTCTCGCGGAACACGCGCTGTTTGCATACCGATGGCAAATAACTAAGTGGAACAGCAATCATAAGAAAACCTATAAAACCGGTCGCGGAGGGGGGCCGAAAGTCCGCGCGGAATCCCTTTCACGTTTCGCCTTGTATTCCTGGGAAAGTAAAACGCGCTTCCCTCTATAGTCGCCGGACAACTTTTAATAGGAAAGTTGCACCCTCGTTTGTGGCCACTTTTTAACTCGCTGGGCTGACTTTACGAACGAACTCGAGGCTCCGTTCGATGAATTTAGCTCGTTTCGTTCGATAAGGATGGGAATAGAATTGATTGATTTTGAATTTTCATCGAAGAGGTGTTTAAACTGGGGTTACGTTTAGGAACGTTCAAAGTTTCGCGCGCAAGACGGCCGACACTGCGAAGCTTCGTAATTAGGTCCGAGTGGGTACTTGGATGGATTCTTTGGACGTAAGATATGAGTTCGTTTACGTTGAAAATATTTTTTAAGGTCTCCTCGGATTGCGATCTGGCCTTCATTTTGGAAAACCAACAATGTATTATTATACTACTTCAATTTGGCGGAACAGTAGGACCTCGATTATTGCAGAGACTCAGTGCTATAGGAAGTCCCGCGATAACCGAGGTAACTAAACCAGAGAATGGCAGAATACTCTATCCCCACCCTCCCCTACCCTCGACCTTAATGACTATCAACTCTACTCGTCAACGCTCGTGCTGTAATCGAGGTACCCCCATACAACTGACCATCTTCACTCCTTCTATCCACTGTTAGCACATTAAGGTCCTTGACATTATATCTATTGGGTTGTCCGGAAAGTCCATGTCGATTTTTGGTAGTTGGTACAGGTCTGAATATATCGAAGTGGTTGGAAACAAATAACATGTATACATCCCTTAAAAGGTGGAAAGGTTGTGGAACAAAATGGCACCTATGTAATTCAATAAATATATATTAAAATTCAAACGTGTTTTTGAATTTTTCTTAGAAATTGCCACGAACTTTCCGGATAACCTGATACAACTCCCTGAAACTTCGCTACCAAACAAAATTTAAAAAAAAGCAATTTACTCTTTACATAACTATACAATTGCTAATCGAAGCAACCTGAAGGGTTGTATTCGTACCAATTAACATTGTCACATTAAGGACCTCGATCACGCATCCACAGCCCCAAGAGAAACCCTAAATCCGCCCACCTTCTCATCTATTTTTCCCATAACACTAGTTCACGAAATAACAAAAATAAAAAAAGATGTACATACAACGCCACAATTTTTTTCTTACGTATTTTGGCCTGCTAAATTTGGAAATCCCAATGAAAAATGTTTCTATGGATAGGATTCTTTTACAGATGAATTTTTGAATTCTTTTCGATTTTTTTCTGAGATACCTTCACATTTCAGGCCATATCTCTTCAATTTTCTTCTGAAAAATACAAAAACAGGTAAAATTGGAGTTTTTGTACCTTTCTTCGATTGTTAATACCTAACTCCGGTATTTGTCCATAGATTTTCGTCAACGAAAGCTTGTTTTCTTCGTAAAAGTGCGATCTATACGTAAACAATAAGAAACTGGACAGTTTCTATTTTTGCATGGCGATGGAAGAAATTTTCATGTTCTACTTTAGCCGAAAAAAATCGAAGTTTCTCATATACGTTGGCCTGTAACACTTAAACTATTGAACCGATGGAAAATAATGTTAGAAGCGATCGTTGGAAATTCGATTATCTTTAATACGGCATCTTGCGCGATCCAATCGGACGTTTCTAACTCAAGATATGGCCTAAAATGTGAAAGTATCTCAGACAAAAAGTCGGAAAAAATTCATATAAAAAAAACCTATCTATAGAAAAAATGTTTCATTGCGATTTTCGAGTTTAGCAAGCCAATGATACATAAGGAAATTAAATTGTGGCATTCAATGCACACATTTTGGCTGTAAACTAGCGTAATTATTGAATCGCGACTCAAAGCAACCCGAATAATCGCGATCCTAAAGTACTAGTTTCCCCAAAAACATGAACTCACCGGTGTCGTAGAGGGGGCAGGGCATGTAAGCGTACCGCTGTTCGGGGTGGACGACGGACTTGTTCCTCTGTCCACTGGTCATGGTCGCGAATTTGGTCACGTACTGCAGGAACTTGTCATAGAAGAGCAGGAAGGTCGTTCGAATTATAGTTGAGACGTTATCCTAAGGCCCCCGCGGATGGCTGTACTGGAAGAGTTCCGATCGACGACAGGACGATTATACAGAGAGGACCGCGACCGACTGCATCCTGCAACACTCGACGGCGCCGCGACGCATCGGCTGAACGAGCCTCCTCGCAAATTAACCAATTAAGGATGGCCGAGCTGTGTCCCGTGCCAATTAGACACCGCCACCTCGGGATCCGAGGTTGCGTTCCCGCTCCGCTCTGTTGCGTGAACCTCCTCACTTAATTAGCACCGAAATAACCGTCTTCTTCCCTTTGTGGAACGTGCGCTTCTCTTCCGACGACGTACGTCACCCCTCGCGCCGCGGGATCACCTTTCGAGGAAAAACACACACGTGAGAAAAGGCTCTTCAGCGTTTTCTTCGGGGCTATTTTTAGAGACGGGGTCGACGCTGACTCTGCGACCGAGGATTAAACATTTTTCTCGCGTTGAGATTGCTGTGGGAAAAGTCGGGGCGCTCGATCGATCAGGGGTGATCGGGTTTGATCGTTAATTGGGGGGAAGAATATTTTTTGGGTCAATTTTTGGAGGAGCACGTTGGGGATAAGAGGAAGACTAAGGAGGGGGTTCGCAAGGGAAGGAAGGACTTTTATCTCGGTTATAAGGTAAGTCTCAACATGATGGACATTATGTGTAATATTTTCCTTATTGCTATTCTTCTATAATTATTATTTGTTATCCTTGTAATTTGTTAGAAGACCATACAACCATAATAAGTAGAATATTACAGTATTTGTGATGTCCATCAGGTTGAGACTTTGATCATCGAATCTAGAACCTAGAAGAACTGGTATTTTAACATAACAAACGAGTAAATATTCCTACTAGAGTTAACAACGAAAAATAAATAATAAATGATAGAATACAATGTGACGGCCTTAATTTCTACTCCAAATAAATGAAAATAAAGAAAACGTGAAAGTACGAGAGAGTTATTATTTCTTGAAATTCTACGATGTGAAAGCACCCTTCGAACTTGACACCGAGTACACTCGTCATCGACCCAGATGGATTTAAATCCCTAGACTAGACGGAGTTCGTTAATTTGATTCCATTAGGGGAAGTTAGCGAGTGCGCGGAGATTACCGCCAGTTTCTAACGATCCCGTGTGTGTTAATAGATTACCGACCTATCAACGGGGACAAAGTCGCCCTCGTCAAGCTCCCTTTCCCGTACCCAGGTGCTCCGAACTTCTTCGAGTGCCCTCAGAGGAGCCCATTAGGCACTCGGCTACTTGGGGAAGAATCTACGCGGAAATTCCTTTTACTTTCTCCGCCGTTATTGACTAGGGAAAAATATCAATTTATACCCTCGTATATACTTGCATGCCTGAGTATGTGTAAATGTTTGTTTGGCACCTTGCTTTATATCGCGAAGGATGGTTTTCCATATAATTATGAAGTTTAAATGTGCTGACTTTCACAGTATCCTATTAAA
>NC_071982.1:12577455-12582844 GCF_026283585.1 Hylaeus volcanicus
CAGTATCCAACTAAATATAAAATGCCACTATATTTTTTTTCAATTCTGTTTGAGTGTATGTGTATGCATGTTTGTTCGCCACCTTTATGCTTAATACCTCACGAAACTCTCAATTATTATAACTATCCCGTCCAAAGCTTCTAAAAGAACATATTCAACTTTTATTTGTCATTTTCCAAACTAATGCCAACAAAGTTCTGCGATAACAATGACAGATTTCTAACGATGCAAAAACACGCAGGGGTTCGCGTGCAACTAATGTTTTCCTTCGAAAGCGCGCCAATTATAATCAGGCCTGACTTATGCACCTCTTGTCCACGTGTACCGAGAGTCCGCGTTAAATAACGTGGGCGATAATTACTCGGGCCAGGTAATAAAACTCGCACGGTCATCGAGGAAATCGTCATATCGACACGATTATCGGAAACGGAAGCAATAAGCGACCACGCTAAATTGCCGCTGCCATTTTTGTAGCACATGATGTATACGGGGTGCACGAGAACCGTGGGAGATCGTTAGGTGACCAATCGTTAGGGCTGTTTGTCAAAATTGAGTTGGCACGAAGAGTTTCGAAGCTTCGGACTGACCCTTCGTTAAATTTCCAGCTGATAAATTCTATCGATCGATATAAAACTGGCGAAATTTATTGATCACCATAACCCAGAAGTCCAAATTTCGTAGCTCTGCAAACTTTCCGGTGAAAAGTATCAACGTCGATGTTCTACTACAGGTTCGTAAATTAGAAATTAAACTTATTATACATATTATGTATAAAATCTTGTTGTTCAAATAAAACTCGTCCAAGCTTTCTGCGGACACCCCGTATATGTGATTGGTACTCGATTCGAGTGGCCCTCGGTGCCAGTGCCCTCGAGTCGATTCCGTGACTTTATCAACGTCGATCTCCGTTCCGCGAGAGCCACGCGAGATTGCTCGCCGCGATTTCGATTACAGCTACAGGGGGTGTCGATAAAAATCTGAAGTACCTAGAGTTTGATTCCGCGTAAAAAAAAACGAAATGAAAAGTCCTTTATCGCTTCGCGATCTGTATCTTTGTTACTCAAGTATAAGCACTTGAAATTTACTCGCGGGAACCACGACAGGGCGCCATTTTGACTCCCTGTCAGCTGATCGCGCGCTCCACGACACCCGTGAGAACTTTAACTACGTATATCTCGGTGGGTTGACCTCGGATTCGAAAATGGAAAAGGACTTTTCGATTGGTAATTAATAGACTGCTGATCTTTATGCAAAATAAAATCTTGGGGAACGTGCCTACAAAACATGAACCTAAATAGGAATTTATCTTATTTTGCAAATATTATAACATGAACTTTACTTTCAATCTCTTTTATAGTCTCGCATATTGTTTGCATTTTGTAGTTTCTTGCACATTCAAATTTCCTATCGATGCATAAAGATCCGCAGTCTAGTAATTACTTAATTACCTCTTTGGGGCACGGTGGGATTAAAAGTGTCCCACCTTTTTGATGGACCGTAACGCATGGTGGGACACTTTTAATCCCACCTCGAAATTTTGCAATAGCTGCATGTGTATAGGTGTGATACCTTTATTAATAAAAATATAACAATGTTGTTTGATTTAAAACGCAACAAAATTCCTGTGCAACATGGGTCTAATTTTATGACCTGAATTCCTGGGCCGCAAAGAGTTAATTTATGAAGCGAGTGAATCCTCGGTATTATAGAAAGCATGCAACCGCCAAAAAACAACAAAGATATGAAAATTTAAAGATGATTGAAAAGGGCAGAGAGTAGTATCGCTCGAGAATCATAAAATAGAACACTGCTGCTTTGATTCTGAAATTAAATTAGCACAACAATCCCCTAAAGAAGATAACTTAGCCTAACAGCTTATGTACGATTGTTCAAGACTTCGCAACAGACGGGCTGAACGCATCGGAACGTAAACTGAATTAACGGCGCCGTTTAAATCGCGGAATATGTTAATTACCCTGTTGTCTGTAGGATTACTATGCCGCTATAGACCAGGAAGAGTTTAACCCATTAACTCCGCACTCTTGGGCCACGCTTGGCTGAACATTAATGGCGCATTCTACTTCGCGAGCCGCAAACTGCACAATGGACTTCGTCGGATCACCGCGGCGTGAACGGCGAATTTCAAGTGACGAACGACCACCCGATCCTTTGTCTTGTGGGTTCCCCTTTCTTTATTCCACGTCATTCCAGCTAATTTTTTGTCGACTTACCCCCAGCAGCCAATCGAGACGTCAATGGAATTTCCAAAAGGGGACTTCAGGATTTGATTTTTAATAACAAATAAACGGGGGGACACATCAAAGAAACGATATATGTCGCAGGGAAATGATAAAAATAGAGACTCGATCGAATCCCTAAGGTAGATGATCAATTCACGGGAGATGTTAAAATAACAACTCCGTAAGGTCATTTCCCTAAAGAAAGTAAGTGATTCGGTCAAATCCCTTGACTGTTTTAGCGAAAAGATGAAATAATACTGTTTAGGTATTGAAAGTATTTATTTAGTAAATCATGCGTTATTAAAAGTACAATTGGTAATACAACAATACTCATAGAAACATAAATTATTTATTCGAGACTAATTAGCAAAAGAAATAGCTAATTAGCTGATTAGTAGTTAAGCTGATATTTTGAAAAAAACAAAAAGAATAGTTTTTGGGAATGTGATTAATAAATAATTTATGTTTCTACGACTATTGTTGTATTACCCTACTGTACACTTAATAACGCATGATTTACTAAATTAATGCTTTTAATATCTAAACAATATTTAATCTAAAATTATTTATTAATCACATTCCCAAAAACTATTCTTTTTGTTTTTCTAAAATATCAGCTTAACTACTAATTAACTAATTACCTATTTCTTTTGCTAATTAGTCTCGAATAAATAATTTATGTTTCTACGACTATTGTTGTATTACCCTACTCTACGCTTAATAACGCATGATTTACTAAATTAATGCTTTTAATATCTAAACAATATTATTCCATCTTTTCACTAAAACAGTCAAGGGATTTGATCAAATCATATTATTTCATCTTTTCACTAAAACAGTTAAGGGATTTGATCGAATCACTTACTTTCTTTAGGGAAATGATCTCACAAAGTTGTTATTTTAACATCTTCCATGAATTGATCATCTACCTTAGGGATTTGACCAAATCTCTATTTTTATCATTTCACTGCGACATATACGTATTATATACAGGGTGTCCCAGCCTAATTGATACAGAGCTCAAACTCCAAAACTATCGGCCGAATGCAAAATTTCAAATATGGAAATTAATTAATAAAGCTTAACGAATTCGTCTTGAAAAGTGTTATCGCCATGGTATAAAAAAATATATATACATAATTCTATTTGAAAAACGAAACTTGACCATCATATCTCGTTAAATAACAAAGTTAACAAAAATTCCTTCTCGCTGAAACACGAGCCCCATTTTATCATGGAATTTCCGTATTTGAAATTTTGCATTCGGCCGATAGTTTTGGAGTTAAAGCTCTGTATCACTTAGGCTGGAACACCGTGTATGTACATTATTCGATCGTAATTATATGTACTTTAATTTGAAATAAATAAATTGGATGTATGAAGCACCGCTTGTGTTTTATTAAATAAAGAAAACATCGAAGGACTTTTTGGAAAGTAATTTTGTGATTAGACAGAGATCAATTGTGGCGACTCTAATCGTTCGAATAAATTCTTTACTCTATATCCGAATGTATAGAGTGTACACGGTGCTCCAATTTTAATAACTAAAATAAATAATTTTCATTCAACTTTGCCTGTGTTTGTAAGCTCCAACAAAAAGATTTTTTTTTTCCTAATTAATTCTCGATTTTCATCAAACTTTTTCACCTGACTTTTCTCCACGAAGTATCGCGAGTTTGGGGTACCGAGAGAAGCTGATTGCGAGATCACGCGATCGTAGGCGAAGTCTCTAGCTTTCTAATTCACCGGGCGTTTATCGCTACGCTAAAATAAGCTTGGAAACCCCGCGTTCCTTGACTATGACAATTTTATAGCCGGTATAAATTACGCCAGCAGTGAAAAGGCATCAATGTGGACACGCGTCGGGGTTCAACGTGCAATTTACGATACAATGAAACAAACGTTCCCTGCTGGAACGTTGCGAGACGCGGTCCACGGGCCGACGCAGCCGAGGAACGATTATTCTTTGCAGCTATGCGAGCGGAAAACGGAAAATGGAATTGATAAATCGCGTAGCGAGAAACCTGGCCAGCAGAATGTTTTGTTTGGAGTACTTCAAATATGAAATGTAAATTACTGGCTGAGTAGGATGATGTATTAACGCGTTGCGGTGCAAAATGTAATTAATATATAAATATATTCCGGGTTACTACAAACGGGTTTGTGGATTCGTTTTATTCAAAAATTGACTTGACTTGTAGGAAGTGTGAAAAACTCTTGGAAAACTTTGAGAATTTTTTGAAATTACGAAAGTCATGAAAATCGCGTAACTTGGAAGAAAAACTTGCAAAAGGACTTGCAAAAGGATTTGCAAAACTTTCACAAGACCTCCAAAGAAACATGAATTTCACGCATGGTAGACAAATTTGTACTCCATCTATTCAAACGCTTATCACTATCGACGGTGTCATGAATATCGAAATAAACGGGTATCGGGAGACAATGGACACGCATGGCGGGATGAAAAGCTAATCCAACGATCGGATCGAAACGAAATAAAATTGCTTGATGTTCGTTCATCTACAAAAGAATTCAATTACAGGCCGTTTCTGTAGCGAGACAGGAACAATAACTACGTATCCTCGGTACCGTGCCACGGGCTCCATGCTCCACGGGCATTAATCAAATTAAAATTCGCGTTTACGATCGACGAACGGTCTCGAAGTTCCGCAGCGCTTGGTCGGGCCGACGTTTTTCTTCCAGTGGCTTAATTTAATCTCGCGAAAAAGCTCGATCATCCTCGTTTTGCCTCGCGAGACCTAACGGGTGTATACTGTGTGTCTCACAATAGGTGACACGGTGGAAAGAAAAAAATTGTTGCAAGAAATTAATTGCAACTTGAAGAGTTCATTGTTTTCGTGGTGGCTGCAGGTGCTGGGGAAATCGACTTTAAAAAACTTTGACGCGTGAGTTGAGAATTGTCGCTTTTCCAAACTTTGAAATTTCAAAGCTTCAAAGTTTCAAAGCATCAGTTTCAAAGTTTCAAGGCATCAAAGCATCAAAGTTTCAAAGTTTCAAACCATCAAAGTTTCAAAGTTTCAAAGCTTCAAAGTTTCAAACCATCAAAGTTTTAAAGCTTCAAAATTTCAAAGCTTCAAAGTTTCAAAGTTTGAAAGCATCGAAGCATCAAAGCTTCAAAGTTTTAAAGC
>NC_071982.1:12582854-12587319 GCF_026283585.1 Hylaeus volcanicus
TCAAAGTTTGAAAGCATCGAAGCATCAAAGCTTCAAAGTTTTAAAGCTTCAAAGTTTCAGAGCATCAAAGTTTTAATACTTTAAAGCTTCAAAGCTTCAAAGTTTCAAGGTCTCAAAGCATCAACGTTTCAAATTTTCAAAGCTTCAAAGCCTCAAAGTTGTAATGCTTTAAAGCTTCAAAGCTTCAAAGTTTAAAAGTTTGATAGTTTAGAAGTTTGAAACTTCGAAAAAGCTTGAAAATTTAAAACTTTGAAAATTTAAAAGCTTGAATCTTTCCAAGTTTGAATATCTGAATACCCGAATATCTGACTCCTCCGAATTCTGAAAGCCTCTAACCCGATCGGACGTGCGTCTGATTGATTACACGGTCTCTGAAAACCATCTGCTCGGTGTATCGAGTCTATGAAGCCCATAAGCGGGTTACGTAGACAGGCTTAAAGCGAAGTTAGCGTGTAATGCAACTTTTACGAGATTTCCATCGCGACCAGCGGGAGAGGTGAGGACGTACGAATTTCTCGTTTCCGGCGGAGGCCCTGAAATACACCGCGACGGAAGTCCACGGAGCTTACGGGCGTCCTGAATTTATCGTGCTTCGTGGATACAGAATGCCTTCGCGTGCACGCTTTTCTACGAGCTTGCTCGCGTTTCAGGGGAGAAAATCGTTTGTTCTCGGCAGACGAACAATGGGATGCGTGCGAGCATCGCGATCGCTCGGAGTGTATGACGCTGGATTACGTTCGGAATCCTAATCGCGACGAATGTTAGGCGAGAGAAATTTCAGAGGTATTCAGAGATCTGGAATAAGTTTGTATCGATTTTGGAAAAAGCACGGGTGAAATGTGCGTTTACGTAGAAATTGTTCAGACTTTCAGACTTCGAGATTTCCAGACTTCGAGATTTCCAGACTTCGAGATTTCCAGACTTCGAGATTTCCAGACTTCGAGATTTCCAGACTTCGAGATTTCCAGACTTCGAGATTTCCAGACTTCGAACTGCATTAAAAATTTAGTAACCATCTTCTAATTAGTGTCTCGAGTTGAAAGAGTTTAAAGACCATTGGGATAGACCGCAAACATTGAATAGCCTGATCAGAGATTCCTAGCACGTGGAGAGGCGAAGCCAATTTTCAATCGCAACGCACGCCAGTGAATACCGTGTCCGAGCGGAATACGAAGGGACGCTAGTCGACTCACGTGTGCGTTAGCAACGTGTTTCTGGATCGACAGAATGTGTCTTTCCTGGTCTCTGGGGACGCTTTGCCCTGGACACGTAACCAGAAGCCTCTTTAAGTGAAGTGTCTTTGAAAAGAGTGGGTATACAGCGACTACCATTTATCTGACCAAATAAATCTATCTGGTATTTCAGAAGCCGTTAAACTCTCGTCTATTAAAAACTTGTCAAAGGTACGAACGCGACACTGTCCAGAGGTATTATTTATTTTATTTCCACGAGTAATTATTCCGAAGGGTATAGTATGGAAATTCTGCAAGCCTGTCGCAAGCGATAAACTTCGCGAGAAACGAATTCGACCCTGGAAGGATATAAATTTTACATCCCATCCTTTATTCCCGTCCTCCTCGTAGATGAATATTTATTAATTAAAAAACCGAGAACACTGTGTTCTCCTTGCGATTTATAGTATTTCCCGGTATATTCTACGAGATGTCGCGAGATCAAATTTCTGAGGAGTCCTGGGAAATAGCGAGGCAACATCCTGCCTGCTGCATCCTCCAAAGTACCCCTTAATTCTGCTACTATTATGCGTACTTCCATTTCACGGAATATGTGAGAACTTAAAGTGTATACATATAGAGAGTGTACATGGTCCGAGAAGTTCTCCGTGAAAAAGCGAGCCAGGGAATGAAATTTTGTTCCGTGAAATATGGTTTTCGAAAAATCGATCCGTGACGGTCATTGATTGACAGGACAACTATAACGCGTTCCATGCCAGAGAATTTATTTAGATCAAAGTATGTCGTAGTCGACGCGAGAAAAGAGGAAGTTTCAGTCATCGCTTTGGTGGTTTCGAAATTGTTTGGAAAATACGAGCTCTCAAATTGATTGGAGCTTGTTTTCAGGTGTCGTGAAAACTACCCTCGCGAAAGAATTTTTATCTCGAGAATATATAATGATATAGATTCTTACTTTTGTTTTTTATTGTAATCGTAAACGATTGTTCTCTTTGAATATATTTTTGTTGTAGTTCCGAGGTTATATTTGTATTAAAGAAAAAAATTCGAGTTGAATAAATGAAAAGAACGAAACGCTCGAGGAATGTACAGGATTGTATACTGCGGATTAGTAATGTTGGAATATACGACGGACGAAGGTCAATCGACACCTGGTATGCTGGACGCGTGATAGGTTATGTTTATACATCCTTTTGTGTTTAAACGTCCTTTTGAACGAATGAACACGTGCGTAAACACTTTCGCTGCGGATGACGCACATGTGCGTCCAACTGAAAATATATGGTTGTTTTGATTATTTTCCAGTTTTCATTTTTGTTGTTCGGCAATCATATTATATATAAAATAAGTTACCACAAATATAGGTTTTTCAAAATAATCATATTAGAACATTTATAAGAAATTCTTCAATAAAAAAAATATCATAATTGCAGCTCCCAGGGAACGGCTACTTATTTTCATCCGCAGCGAAAGTGTTAAAGAATGGTCCCTTTGTCGAACGAGTAATCTTTATACGAGTAACTTCCTTGATATAGATTGAATATAATAAAGTCTAGTTTATTAAATAATAAAAGAGAAGCATTCATTTAATTACCCATTTCCGATAAGTAGAGTGCGGATTTTTATGCATTTATAGGAAATTCGAATGTGCAGTAAACTACAAAAAGCGTACATTATGCGATAATAAGAAACTATTGAACGTGAAATAGTTACAATATTTGCAAAGTGAAATAAATTCTTAGTTGGGTTCAATTTTTGTAGCTACGTGTGACTTTATTTCGCGTAAAGGTTTGCAGTCTACTGATTAGAAATCTTTCCTATTATCTATTACCGAGGTAGCACTGTATAAAATCCATTCGCTACCGATCGGTAAAATATTAATATGTCAACGTCAACGTCTTTTAGTAACCTTTCACGGTAAATAGTTCGTCGCATTTCGGAGTACGACTGTTGTATGGCAGGGTCAGAGGACGACCGAACGGACTCTTGGGACGATGCCTCGGTCACGTAGGTATCGAGCAACGAAGGTATCTTTATTTATTACTAACAAATGCCACGATTGGCAAACAACAACCCGACGTTACATCGCCTAAAAGTACGAAGACGTTGTCCTAGAGGATCTGGCCACGGAGTGGGTAAGGTTTTGTCTTTTGGTAAGAGGACTGTGAGGCAGAATCTGATTCCGACAAACACGATAATTACAAGAACTGAACAGAATCGTCTTCCGATTCTAACAAATAAAATGAATATCGTATAACCCTAACGTTACGAAACTAAAAGAATACCATCAAAAATCGTACATCCATTCCCTACCACTCGGAAAAATGTTACTACGACAATTATAGCGACTGAACAGAATCGTCTTCCGATTCTAACAAATAAAATGAATATCGTATAACCCTAACGTTACGAAACTAAAAGAATACCATGAAAAATCGTACATCCATTCCCTACCACTCGGAAAAATGTTACTACGACAATTATAGCGACTGAACAGAATCGTCTTCCGATTCTAACAAATAAAATAAACATCCTACAACCCTAACGTTACAAAATTAAAAGAATACCATTAAACTTAATCCTATATTCATTCGTTCCCACTCGCTCAGTGAAACATTAATCCGACAATTACAACAACGGACCACGCTAAATACCTGTCAGATCGAAGCCCGGAAGCAGCGTCCGATAAGAGTTCGCCCTCGCGCCCTTTCCGCCCTTGAGTATCCCTTCTGCGTCACGCCGCGTCGTCTCGCACCACGTGGATCTCCGTCACTGCTGGCTGGTATTTACCGGCTGCTTGGCCGTCCTCCTCGGCTCCGACTCCCCCAGATCCTCGATCCTGCGACGAAACCGTGGGCCGGCGGTTAGATCGCGAGACCATCCGAAAATTCCGCGGGACGGGGTTAAACCACTGGGCTCACGTACACATACAGAGACACACGCACGGCGCGCACCTTTGTGTGCGGACGGGCCGCGACGCGAACTGCACGGTGCAAAGGCCGACGCTCGACTGGACCGCGTCGAGCTGAAACGGAGAAAGCGAGAGGAACTGGAAGGGCCAAGGGGTGGGGGGAGAGAGCGCGAAAGCGGAAAAGGATGAAACTGTGGGAAAAGGAGGGATGAGAATGCGGGCGAGGGAGAGAGAGGGTGAGAGAAGGATGGGGAACAGCGGCTGAAATGGCGTAGGCGCGACGGAGAGGGATGATAGAGAGAGAGAGAGAGATAGGCGTGATTCTGTGTGTGTTAGAGAGGTGGTGGGAGGGGGGGGGGGGGGG
>NC_071982.1:12597319-12604581 GCF_026283585.1 Hylaeus volcanicus
TTTGCTCATCGTTTGCTCGCGAATGGTCAATTGGAGTTTTCGTTTGCAAAATGGGGGACTAGTGTGAAGCTGGTCCCACCCAAATTGAATCGCGTATATCGTTTGAACTAAAGAGGTGCTGATGGTGGAAATGAAAATTCCAATTGAACATTCGTGAGCAAACGATGAGCAAACGTATGCAAAAAGAAAGTTTTGAGTTTTTCAAAAATGGGGGGCCAGCTTCGCACGGCTCTCGGTTCTATGGACGTCCGTTTGCGTGGCCGAGGGGAGTGCGTTTCTCTCTTTCGTTTGCGCACAAGTTGTTGGATATTCATGACCGAACGTTTTTACATAATTGCAGTCGGCTTCTAACATCCTTCGAGACTCGTCACGGATGATTTGCGAGGTGGTCGTCGAATGCTGTTATTATCTAGGTAATTCTTTTCGAATCCGTTCGATTTTGATAGACTGGATGCAGGCGAGGAAACACTTGTTGCGACACTTTATGTGTGCCAATGATGATAAACGATGAATAATTGCTGGCAGTTGATTCTTGACGACGACCGACGACGGCTGATGACGATTGGCTCTGTAGATTTATACAAAAATAGATATACACGAAATAGTGCTAAAATTGTGGTGATTTGTCAAAAAAATTTCGGTGAATGTACAATAAATGGAATAAAACTATTCGGTCACTTCCAGAACCGTCTGTGTTCCTATTAGACCTGCCAACTATAATTCCAAAGGAGTGCAATCAAGACGTAACGAAATGCAACAAGTGCCAGTTAATGAAGTCGCCGCGTAGATTAATAAATTTAAAAATGACCGGCACGTTGTTATTGGCAATGAAAGATAAAAAGGCGCAGCCAATTAAACGCTAGAATTACGTTCCTCTGACGTTTGATAGGAGTGGTAGGACAAAAGAAACACAGACGGCGACTGGCGAACGACATGGAAAATTTCTGTAGACACACTTTGTAGCTTTAATAGTTCGCACCAGCGATGGACAAAACTCTAGACTTCGAATAAATCTGAAATATGTCAAGAAACGTTAAAAATAGGAAACGACATTATAGGTTCGAAGTCTGTCCATCACTGATTCACACTAAACACGTCGACATTTTATCTCCCCTTCGCCACGAGTCCCTAATCACACCGAGTGAAACACACACCGTTCGTATGAGTCCATTTTTATTGTGTACAGGGCGTATTGCAACGTTTCGGGCATCGCTTAGGAAGGATGCCACACATTATAATATATCTCATACACAGCGCGAATTTCAAATATATATATAATATAAATCTGCACTATGCTTATTCTTCGTTCAAAAACGAGTCGAAAATGTAGAATAAATCTTTCTCGTACGATCCTTCGTTCTCGTGGAAACTGACCTCGAAGTCTGTCCCCTCGATCCAGCATGGCGGTGGATCTACCCAACGACGTTCGAAGTTATTTTCCACGAGAAAGGAGGCTCCGTTTAAAAAATGCTATTTCACCTTTTCGACTCGTTTTTTAACGAGGAATCGTTTTAAATTATCTCGCGCTTCGTATAGGAACGCAGACGAATGATCTCTGCGTCGAACGATTGGAACGTCGACGGGGACCGGTTCGACGAATTAAAAATGGCGCGACTAGTGACGATCGCGCTTCGAGACGGATTCCATCGGGTCTGCGACACTAAAGATAATTAATTAGGAACAGTAGGAACGGATTTCATTTTTGAGCAAGTCCTTACGCTTACAGGGGAGGGGGGAGATCGTTCAGACCTTGGCGATAGTTAATTAACACTATAAGTATCAGGGCGTCGCAGCAAATATTGCCGATTTTAAATACGTTATCTTCCGAGTATTTTTGGAACGAAGTGTACATATTACTACGCTAAATAATTGATACTCCGATAGTCGATGCATCGCAGAAAAGGACAAACGATTGCAAGGTCGCTAGAATTATTAATAAATGAATCACAGTTTTTTAAACGGGCAATATTTTCAGGACACCCTAATAGCACTTGGTAAAAACGGATGCACGGTCCATCGAGATTACGCGTACCCGTTTGTGCAAGTACGTACGCCTTTAACGCCCGGGTCACGTGGTCGTAAGCTCGCGGCAGTTCGTTTTCAAAGGTACACAACTATAGCAAAAATATATCGATGTTTAAAGGTCGCATGCTCAGCTGCTTATCTGACTCGCGAACACGCGAATGTTCAATAAGAACATATAGTCGAAACTCTCTCTTCGACATCTCCCATGATTCTTATCGACACCATCGACTGTCACGCATAGATGACATCGCTTCTCACCGCGATGACATTACTTTCATTTTAAACAATGAATCCAAGTAAAGTGGCACGTTAAGTAGAGCAAATCTGGATCAGATTTGTGAATTTACAAAAATAAGTACTATGACAAATCTCGAGTTACGGGGGTCTTCGATTGTCTGTAGGAAGCTTCATGGACATTGGTCTGGCACTTGCGTTAATCGTTTCAGAATAACGAGGGAACGAATACAATTTTTCACTTATAACGATCCGTCAATGATTAATATCCGACGCATACATGTGTGTATATATATCTCGACAGACAATTTAAACA
The DNA here is from genome assembly GCF_026283585.1 of Hylaeus volcanicus. NCBI lineage: Eukaryota > Metazoa > Arthropoda > Insecta > Hymenoptera > Colletidae > Hylaeus > Hylaeus volcanicus. The sequence goes on from NC_071982.1 coordinate 12,599,895, forward strand.
GTCTCATCATCTCGACCAACCGTCGAGGGAATCACCCAACAGAAGGCACTTGGTTGCAAACGCTTCAGAACGTAAACGAAGTTTACGCGTTTGGATACTGGTCTCGTGGCGATTAACGTTCTGTCGAAGTGGAAAACTCTGACGGAGAATCCACGTCGGCCTAAAGCCACGTTTCCACTCGTGCTACGAGCAGGACACGCTTGGAGGCTCCTCGAGGTCTGATTTCAAACAGGACCTCTTAGGGGTCGATGGAGGGATTGTTTATTTATTTCTTGAGGACCTCCAGGTGTATTAAAATCGAGCGAAGAAGTTTTTTTTTATTTAACGAGTAATAGTACAAAGAGCATTATTATGGAGCTAGTTGAACTCATCGGTAAGGGTTGTTGGCAGAGTGGATGGTAGAGGATCCTTAAATGCGACGCGATTAATCGTTTGAAGAACCAGTAGAGGATAGTCAGGTACTAATAAACTAGTGAGTAATTGGACTGTTCGAACGATTGATAGCCTCAGGGCTCGGGAAAGCCAGGCATAGTGATCAGCCTTAACATAAGCCTTATTGATGAGTGCAATTAACCCAGGACGAAACGCGGTAATATTGCTCTCTGTACGTAGCGAACCGGTATCACCGAATGATGTACCGAATAGGGAGAAAACTATTCTTCGACAAATTGGGACTTGAAAATTTGCACGGATAAACCTGCGCTTGGATAAAAAGAACTTACTCCTTACTGAATGTACACTCTCGTCTGTTAATCTCGCTAGTGGTTTGTCGATTGAATAAAATGGTACTCGACGATGGGCCCGTGTGCTGCGTTTCACGCGTGGGAGCGTGGCTTAACTCTTTGCGGCACAAGAATCTGAGTAACCTCGGAACTGTGCTCAAGGAGGATAAATAAAAATTACGGAGGTTGTAGGATGTATAAAAATGTACCCAAAGATCTGAGTACCCCTGAGACTGTGCTCGTGGAAGATAAAAGGGACAGACACACAGGGCGTAGGATGTACAAAAATGTGGTGCTGTCGTAGGCTGGTGGGGACTGGGTGGTGAACTGTTGCAGCGATCACTGGAGTAAGTGGTCACTATAGCAAGTGATCAGAAAAAGTGGTCGCTAGAGTAAGTGGTCGCTAGAGTAAGTGGTCACTGGCGCATGTGGTCACTAGAGGAAGTGGTCACTGGGGAAAATGGTCACTTGAACTAACGACAATGCTGCATTTTTCTCTATTTCCTAGATGGTCATCCACCCTTCGTGCTGCAAAGAGTTACCCCTCTATCGCATGACTCCCCATTCTAGCCTCTTAAACCCGTCAAAAGAAATCACTCCTCACCTACAACCTACACATCCCTCAACAGACCTGAACATTCTCAATGACTCACGCTAAACATTCTCAACTCTATAGAAACACTTTCAATTGAGTTCCCCAGTTCGAAGCATGTAGTAGAGAGTTGAGGCGTTCCTCGTCGATAGAGGGTTTGGTCCACGACGCAAGCAGTCTCGTTTGGACGGCAACTCGCCTAACTCGGAGGCTGGCCTATTGCACTGGCTCCAACACGCGCTGGGCCTTTGATATTTCCAAGACCTTTCGTTCCGTAGTCTCAGGCTGGCTCGTAGATCGCATGCACTCCGCTGCGGCGGGGATTAATTATCGATCCGAGCGCGCTCGCTATAAATTATTACGCATTAGTATGTACAAACACATCGCCTCGACGGCGAAAGGAATAGACTTCAGTCTACGGGTGTCTCGGCGGATTCGGCTCTCGATCAGGATTTCGACGGATCTTCCGCGATCGGGTCGCTGCGCTTCTTCGTCTCCCACAAGTTGATCCTCTTTAGGGGGTAGCAGATCAAAGCTGAAACGAGGATCAAACTTCCGGATAGATAGAAGGAGGCGTCGTAGCTCCCCGTGGCGTCCATGAAGACACCTGAAACATTAACCGAAAGATACTTAGCTTTCGTAGTTAGCGTTGCGTGTGTCGACATGTATGCTTCCTCTGGTGTGTTCGATTAAAATATTTGCGTACGATAACAAAAGTGGCTCTTGTTAATAATCAAAGAGGTATCAATTAACAAGATTGCCTAGAGAATAGTGCACGAACACTTTCACTTTGTTTACCGGAGCAGTTCTACCGCGAAATTGCTGAAATGCCAGAGATTAGATAAACGCCGAGTGTGTTTACCGATCTAATACGCAGCTTTAACAGCGTAGGCAGCTCGTCAACCAGAACGTACCTTTCCCTATAAATCAAACGTCTGGGGAATCATAATGTTATGCGTCGAAACTCACCTCGAACGTTGGACAAATATGTTTAAAATAACCGAGCGTGGAACTAAGTATTCTCCTCGATCCTCAAGGTCTATTTAGAGCGGTGTATTCGAAAATGTATCTCGACTACAATTAATTCCATCGACTTAGTGTTGCAATTGGCGAGCGATATTCAAATCGTACATTTTAGAATTATGATTAGACTGCGCGTTGTCGGGATTGTTCCTACAGTCTGTGGAAACCAAACGTAATCTAGGCGTAACTGTCACTCGAATACAGAATCATTTGCAAAGATTACTTCGCTTCGTTAGCCAGGAATTCTTGCCGCATACCTCAACGACTAATCTAGGCTACTAATGGCCAACATTCCTTTCAGAAAGGTGCAATTAACGACCGAGAATCCGATTTTTTCTAACTCCTGGCTACTAGCGTCCCTGAAAGCGATCGATAATTTCTAATCACCTGCAATAGGCGCGCCTATGGCTGCCGCCACGCCTTGGAACAGAAGAAGCAGTCCGAACGCGTTGGTCAATTTCTCCAGCCCCAGGAGGTCTACCACGAGGATCGATCTCAGAGAGGCGAACACGGCTGGAAAGAAATTATATTATAAAACTTGGTTCCGTAATCGGTTTGTAATATTTCTGGAAGCGATACTTACATATACTGATGCCAAAGCTGGCTGCATAGAAGAATTGGTAGCCCTGGGAGAGCGACAGACCGGAGCACATGGTCAGGATGCCACCGGTGCTAATGAATATGTTGTTGACGACCAGGGCGTCGACGCCAGGTAAGCTACTGGCCATGCCACAGACGACACGACCAATCGTGTTACCGATGCCGATCACGGAGACTAGGAACATCGCTGTGGATGGCTCCATACCTGCCAGCTTGGCTCGATCTGCAACAATCAAGCAAGAACAATTCAGTTTATCGATTCAGTTCGAGTTCCCTTAGGCTTGGGTGGAATTTCTGGTCTGGGTTATGTCTAGGTTAGATCTAAGCTAGGTTTTCATCAGTGGAGGTCATGAAGGTACTTTTTGGACTCCCTGTAGATTGCAGAAAATTTTTTGCGACGTTTCAACACTTCAGACAATTTCAAGAAACGTTGCAAGACTCCAGAAAATTAAATGCAACACGTTTCAAGTTTCAAGGCTCTAGAAAATTAAATGCACCACGTTTTAAAGCTCCAGAAAATGTTGAGCAACATTTCAAAATTCCAGAAAATTTCCAGCAACGTTTCAGGACTCCAGAAAATTAAATGCAACAGGTTTCAAGACTCCAGAAAATTGACTGCATCAGGTTTCAAAGATTCGGTTCCTGGGCAACGCAGGATGCCTCAAAAGAGGGTACAATGAACTTTGTTATCACGAGGTGGTTGCTATTCCAAGGATTACGCGGACCAAATGCTGAGGGGCAGTATTGAGGCTCTATACGGTACCTGGGACATACATGAAGGGTGTATAGAAGCCCATCATGGTGAGTCCGCCAGAGATGGCCAGAATGAGGAACGAGGGGCTCTTCAGGAGGCTCAGGTCAAGCATGGTGGTAAGTATACGCCTCACGCTCTCAGGACAGAGGTAGCAGCTTCCGCTTTCTTCTTCGGCAACGTCTGTAGCCGTTGGTAGACGCGTGACGGACATGTGATATCCCACGGACGATTGCTATGAAAATCATGGTCAATATCTCAATTCATAACTCCGAGTGCAATTATCAGGCCCTGCTTAGAACCTTCTACCCCTATTTCACCCGAGAAAAATTCTCACCTGGGACTTGTAGTGGGGCAACCTGTTCAGAGATCCTCCGTAGAAGATGTCGTCCCTGTAGAACGGTCGCTGTGGATCCTTGTTGAGGTTGTTCCGCCTGTTGCCCACCTTGAGGGACTTCTGGCTGCACTCGGAGTCTGCGCGCAGGCGTCTCCCGCTGATCGTGTGCCTGCGAATCTGCCAACAACATCCCCGCTTAACCAGAACGCACTGTTATCGCGATTAAATGACTCCTGCTGGCACAGGACGCTCCATTATGTCCGCGGTACGTCTTCATTTCGAGGTACCGCGGGTTGACCAATTAGCGAGCTCGTTAGTCACGATCCCGTGACTCGCCAGATTCCTCCTCAACAAGTGAGGACTGTTTGGCGACCATCTAACGGCGTGATAAAACTGGAGAGTCATTTTTATAGATTGTCGGATGAACCTTGAACGTCTGAATGTGCTGGTCGTAGGAACGAGACGTTTAGGAACTTTTGGGACTTGGGAGGTGATAGCTCGTACTGTTTAGGGGCGGATTTTGGCAGGGTGGACTGTTCGAGGTTAGATTTTGGTAGAGTGTACTGTTCAAGGCTAATTTTTACAAGGCTGTACTGTTCAAGGCTCGATTTTACAATCTTGTCCTGTTCAAGGCTGTATAATTCAATGCTAGATTTTACGAA
>NC_071982.1:12604591-12607128 GCF_026283585.1 Hylaeus volcanicus
CTCGATTTTACTATACTGTTATGTTCAAGGCTAGATTTTACTATAGTATACTGTTCATGGCTAAATGTTACAAGGCTGTACTGTTCAAGGCACGATTTTACAAAGCTGTACTCTTCGAGACTCTCCAGTTCCCTGCTCTCTACAATAGAACAGCCACAGAATAAAGTTGCTAGAGAACGATGGACTCACCGTGGGCACTTTGCCGTTCAGTCTTTCCACATCGCCACCCAGAAGATTGTTCTCTTCCTCGATGCTCTTCTCATCCATGGTGACGTCGAGATCTGGGTATATGGGGACGGACATCCTCTTCTCGGAACTGCTCAGCTTCCTCTCGAGCACAGGCAGCTCCACGTGCACCTTGTGCAAAGAGTGCAGGGACTTGGAGGCGCTGAAACGGAGGAGTTTCTGGTATCAGTTCTTTCTCCTATCTTTACAACTCGGCTCACGACTCATTTAAGGTCTATTTACACATATCCGTAACGTGTCAGTTCCGTATCCGTACCGTATCAGTAACGTCACGGGACGGTGTCGGACGTATGTGAACATGCCCATTCAAAAACAACAGAAGAATATTTAAAATCCATAGACATATGAAGATATAAACCGAGCCTTTATACGTGAGGTAACTGATAATCAGTGATCCTCGATCTGTTTTTTCTACAAATTGAAACTAATATTAACCATTCTCTGATACTATTTTGGTTATTTAATATATTCTTGTATGTGCATAATAATAAAAATACTACAGTCTTTCTATTATCTTTTACCAAGATAGTGTTACAGAATGGTTAATATTGGTTTCAATTTTTAGAAAAAAAAAGGTTGAGGATCACTAACTGTATTCAATTGCCCTCGTACAAAGGCTCGGTCTATATTTTCATGTGTCTATGTTGAAATCACTGACACTGATGGAACATTACGGAACTGAACGGATACGGAACTGACACGTTACGGATACGTGTAAAGAGACCTTTAAGCGTTCAAAGTTTATACGAAACTCAGCGTTAGCTTCTCCCCCGCTCTGTTTATCAATTTTACGTTACCAATGATTCGTGGGGTTCGAGATTCATACAGAGGAGTTTATTAGATAAGAAAGATTTAATTTATTACTATACTATGTTGGGGTTGCTGCCTAGCAGCTCGGCAGCAGTCGGATACTCCGTGTTGTTGTTCGTGCCGAAGAAACCGTTTCTGGTCGGTTGGACGCAGTGCAACGACGCCGTGGACAATCCCTTCGCCATCAAGCTGCTCTTCATCTCTAAGCCAGCGTTCTCTGGAGCGGACTTCACTTTGATCCTCGTTGGTTTCAGTGGTCGAAACATCGCACCGAAAATGGAGCAGTTCAGCAGCATCCCTGGAAAATTCAGAACAAGTCTCTGATCCACGATCATCCGGCGTTTCTTCCACGGGTGGTCACCGAGCTCGAGATAAAAGTTAAGTGGCGTTTCTATCTTTTGGAGTGTTGCAGAGATCTTCAGAAGTATTCTTGTTGGTGTGGGTTCATTTCTTTATTTGTATCGTCGGAAAATTATTATTTAAATTGGAATTGCAGTTGATATTTTGGTAAATCTTACGTTTAGGGGAGGTAGCTTGACCTTGAACTTGACATATGTTGTCAAGGACACCCTGCTGAGTAACACCCAAGAGATTTAAGCCGTCGGAGGGTTTTTATTAAAAAGTTATTAGCATATAAATATCATGGATCGCTATATTTTTCCTAATCACTGCATCGTAACTGTAATGTAACTTGCTTAATCTACGCATGATTAGATGTGCTCCACGGAAATTTCTAAATCTCAACCTATCCTACCGGTCCTTCTTCTTTCAAGACACCTTAAAAATCCAATCGGTTTCATCGGATCAATTATTATTGCAATTCTCTCGAAGACGAACATGTTAAGTCTGTTTCGGCGGAATAATCAATTTTACCTTTCGACACGTCTAACACTTGAAATCCCCATTTCTGATGCGGCCTCTGCGACTCTAAGCAAACCAACGTCAATTTCTGAGAAGCGTAAGTTGTTATTCCTATCATCTCGTGTTTTACTTAGTACAATACCATCCATTACAGTTGCACCTCGTCGCGCATACATTAACATAAAAGCACACTACAACGGTTCTAACTTGTTCCGAGAGCTTGTATCATGTACGAATAAAGATCGCGCTCCTAGCTAAAACCTACACTAACTAACCAATTAGTATTAGTGACTAGTAACAGACCAGGTACGAATAATACGAGAAATCAAAACAAAACAGTACATGATTTTTATATGCTAATAACTGTTTAATCAAAATCATCCGGCTGCTAAAGCCTCTTCGGTGTTATTCGGGAGGGTGCTCTTGACAATATATGTCAAGGTCAAGGTCATCGGAGCTGCCTCCCCTAAATGCAAGGTTTACCGATATTTTTCCTGTGTAACGATACGTTACTTCTCATTTTGATGGAATTTATAATTTTGAGCGTACAGTAGAACCTCGATAAGTGCATCTCTGGTGCTCGCACCAAACTACATCATTGGTTAAGTTGTATTTAATAG
>NC_071982.1:12607138-12608649 GCF_026283585.1 Hylaeus volcanicus
GTGCACTTATCAAGGTTCACCCTATCGAGCCACTGAACCTTCGTTCCTCGACCTTCGTGGGGCCTTAAAGTCTCGTTCAGTGATGGGCAAAACCTTAGATTTCGAATAAATCTGAAGTTTGCCGATATGTTTGTCTCGTTTCCTTCCTTGGAAAATGTTGAAAAGAGGAAACGAGGTAAACATATCGGCAAACTTCAGATTTATTCGAAGCCTAGGGTTTTGCCCATCTCTGGGTCTCGTTTAGCGAAAGTCATGGGTCTTGTTCGCGTAGATTTACCTGCTTGGAAGAGCAACGCGCCTCTCCATCCGTAATGCTTGACGAGCACGTCGGTGATTGGTGCGAGCAAGAAGGCACCGATCCCGGAGCCGCAGACCGCGATGCCGGTGGCCAGGGCTCTCCATCTTTCAAAATAAAATCCGGTAGTTATCACAGCCGGCACGTAAATCAAGCCTGCCCCGATGCCTCCTGACAATTCAAGACACAAAGAGACCACGTCAAATGAGGGACGGCTATCGGATGCTGTATTTTAAAATCGTGGATGGAGGGATGAAGGATACAGATTTCTATTGGTCTATCGAATACACTCTACTCTATTAGGTCTACCGGAAAGTTCTGTCCGTTTTTAGAATAATACAAGATAATAAATTTCTCATACCTTGAATAAATTTGATCGAATAATATAATTTTTATCATTTGTGACATCCTGCCAGCATGATTGCAATTTGTATATCGTTTTTGACGAATATGCGCATACTTGTTAAAAACTTGTTGTAACCGAAACGGAGAGAACTTTCCGGTGGACCTAATATTTGTAAAGATAGTAAGAATCTTTGATCCCGACAAAAATTTCAAGACTAGAATGAAAAAGAAAAAAAAAAAGAAAATCAACAAAATTCGTATCCCTCGAATAAAAATAACAGAATTTTTCGTTCGACAGGGATAAGCGATTAACTTGATGAAGTGATTTTAAAAGAAAGCTCCGAGAGGACGTCTAATTTTGGTACGTCGAGACGTAACCTTAAAAGGGAAACCGTTATCACCGTGCGCGAAAATGGAACACCGGGGATAGAGGTGAAACTTTTCTACCGAGGCGGCAACGACACGGGCTGGGAGAAATATGTATCGAGCAAAGAACTTACCGAGGACACCGTAAGAGATATAAAGGAACTCGATGGAAGTGCTAAAGTACGAGAGGACAAAGGCACCGCAACTTATCATGCTTCCTAAGATCGTTACCAGCCTGAACCCGTACCTGTTGGCCAACGCTGACACGAAAGGACCTGCGGACAGGACGACGACAATTGTCATTAAGCAAACTGTCGAAATCCTTGATAAATGTATCAATTTTTATAAAAATACTCTAGCGTGTAATATTATTTATGCGTGTGATTATTATTTAGTATAAGAGAAATACTCTAGCAATAATCTATGAGAGTGTGCGATAAGGAAATGGATGAATGGAGTCTCTCTCTCTCTCTCTCTCTCTCTCTCTCTCTCTCTCTCTCTCTCT
>NC_071982.1:12608659-12613343 GCF_026283585.1 Hylaeus volcanicus
CTCTCTCTCTCTCTCTCTCTCTCTCTCTCTCTCTCTCTCTCTCTCTCGCAGGTGTGAATGGAATGAAAAGTTAGATACAAGGTATATCTAGGTAGATATAAGATATAAGAAGTAAGGCTTAGTTGTATAAGTAGTGTTAAGAGCAAGAAATGTAAGCGGAGCGAAGGTCCGCATGTACTCCGCAAAGAGAATAAACTATAACTAACTAACTCTAGCAATAATCTATCAACATTGATTGGTGTGTCGTGAGTGGTCTATCAACATTGGTAAAACGTCTGCCTAGAACCCCCTCACTTAAATAACATTTAAGGAAAAAATTGCATAATAATGCACTATTTACGCGCTCTTCAAATCCGTAAGAACAAAATTCTCCGCTCGCTCCGTTTAGTGCAACAAAATTTATTTAAATGGGGGGGGGGGGCTGAGTAGGGTGCCAGTAAGCCCCTCCATATATTAATGATAAGTAGACTGCGGATCTTGATGCACAAATAAAATCTTCGCGAACGTGCTTAAAAAAATTGAACCTAAATAGAAATCTATTTTATTCTGCAAATATTACAACACGAACTTTATTTTCAATCTTTTCTTCTTATTCTTGCATATTGTTTGCATTTTGTACGTTCTTGTACGTTTCAATTTCCTATAAATGCATAAAGATCCGCAGTCTAATGATAAGCGATATTGACAGAAAAGCATGCAGGATGTATGCGCTACTTATGCGCTATCATATAAAATTTCACCCTGTACATTCCGCTTGTCTACCAATATATATATATCTACCAATATATATATATCTACCAATATATATATCTACCAATATTAATTAATATAATAAAATCTATTACGAATATCGATAGGTGTATCTTAGTGACCTATCAATAATAACAAGTCCAGTGTTAGTACTCTACCAACACTGTTAAATATCGTAATGTATCAACAATCACCAGGGTTCTTTCACTCATCTACCAATGCTGATTATGAGATCCCAGTGGCCCACCAGTACGGAGCCACGGCCGATCTCTAGCTAACTCCGCTAATTCAGCGATGGGCAAAATCGTAATCGCAAATACGAATACAAAACCGACTTCAGATTCGTGTTCGTCACCCCAAAAAAAAACTTAGAAAACCATACATTCGTCGAAATCACAAATGAAAAATGTTCGATTAAAATTCGTACCTGTAGAGCAGAGCCTAGATAGGGTACCTTCTCTAAAAAATTTTATTTCGACGAAAGCATGGTTTTCTAAGTTTTTTCATGCGAGGAACACGAACCTGATGTCGGTTTCGAGGTAAATAATTTCTATGGCTGTAAACCTTTAAAAATACGGTCGCAATCGTAATCACAACTCGAAAACATTCGATTACAATCGTATTCGTATTTTCGATCACGATTATGCCCACCACTGCGCTAATTAAACACAGCTTGCTATGGCTCTATCGTAAACAAGATTGACGTCCTCTCGTCACTGACCAGCCATAAGATAAAATCCAGATTGCAGCGATCCGACCAGCGCGACCCTCGCCTTGGACACAGCGAAAGCCTCGGAGATGTCGTTCAGGAACACGCCGAAGCTGAAGATGATGCCGTCCACGAAGAGATTGCACATGAACGAGGCGGCGACGATCACCCAGCCCCATCCTCCATCCGGCGGCACCACCATCTCGACTTCGATGCTCTGTCAACAAGTTACCAGGAAATTCTCACCGTGAGACCATCGCGTTAAATAGAACGTCCGAGTTCGATTCGAAACTTCCCTCCCCGCAGAAATTAGCATATCAATCAACAAGAACGCGACGAGGCTCCTTCGGTGGATTAATCGTTCCTTGGGACAACGTACTTTATGTTGATTCGTGTTCTGTGTAGCTGGGAGCGACTAAGAGGGGGTGAGTTGAATCGTGGGACGAAGGTGGAAGTGACGTTGAAGAGCAGAAGCGTTGGAGACCTTGAAGAAAGTTGGAACGTTCGTGGAGTTCGGGTTTTAGGATAGAGTAGGGTTGGAGAGAGCTTTGATTTGATTTAATACGTGAATTATTCGATTAATATTCGAGGGGATTTTTAGAAAGATGAAATTTCATTTTGAGACCATCGGAAAGTGATTGATTTAACACTTTCGTTGCGGATGACGCGCATGTGCGTTCAACTAAGTCCTTGCCATATGCGGATCGAAAATATATGGTTGTTTTTATTATTTTTCAGCTTTCATTTTTCTTTGTTCGGCAATCATGTTATATATCAAATAAGTTGACACAAATATATGGCTTTCGAAATAATCATATTGGAACATTTGTAAGAAATTTTTCATTAAAAAAAATATCATAATTGCAGCTCCCAGTAAACGGCTACTTATTTTTGTCCGCGGTGAAAGTGTCGATACTTTGATCGCTAGATTAATAATTGAGGAAGTTCGTAAAATCCTAAAATTTCATTTTGAATCGTTCTATTAACAATTTAATATATATTTGTTCATGTGACTGCTTCTAAAGTACACCCTCGCTCATAAATATGTGGACACGTACTACTTTCAATGAATAATTACTATACACCGTAAATTATTACTATACAACTTTTCTTGCTGAATTCTGTATTGGATATGTATTTAACAACATTTTATAATATTAAATGTTTCGACTGCCATATTTAATTTTATAGTGGAACTATGGAATCGTTTAAATCGAAAAGTTTAAAAAGAATTTTGAATATATCAAAAACATTTATGGCGAAATATTACGAAATAAATGAGATAATGTTACTTCAGATCCAATGAAGAAATTAATAGTATCCACGTTTGGTAAAAGAAATTTTAACATTATCTAGTTATCTTTATAGGTTCGATCGTTACTAGACTGCGGATCTTTATGTAAAATAAAATCTTCGCGAACGTGCCTACACAAACTTATTTAATTCTCCAAATATTATAACATGAACTTTACTTTCATCTTTTTTATATTCTTGCATATTGTTTGCATTTTGTAGGTTCTCGCACATTCAAACTTTCTGTAAACGCATAAAGATCTGCAGTCTAATCATTACTAATGTGATATTAGAAAAATCTATTAATAAAATATATTCGCTAATACAACATAAACATATCGAAAGAGAAACGATATAATCGATATTAATAGATTCTGAACTTTGATTAGATATTTATTTCTATTAATCAAGTGTCCACATACTTCTAAGCGGAGACGTATATTTAATCCCTCGAATAATCGAAGGGCTATGAAAATCTATAAGAGAATAAGCTCGCATGGCAACGAATGGGTGCCTCCATCCATTCGCAGGAAACACCCGCAAAGTGTTCCCTCGATTATAATCAAACTTTGCGGATAAGTTTTATAGATCAGCCAAGAACACGTTACACGGATTTTTTAGCAGTAGTAAGTCAAGTTTAAGGAGAGAAACTCTCCGAGAATTGCCCCTAATGCCAGTTGGGAAGCTATAAGGGATCCTGCGAGTCGTCGATAAGTGTCGCAGACCCAAAACCGTGGTGACAGTTATCGACCGAAGTGAGTGAAATTTTAACGCTCTGTTACGAATTTCTTCGACTTTCTATAAAAACTATGCTGAATTTTTAAAACAGGATACTCTGAGCTTAAAGGGTAATTCCACTCCTTGAACATGGCTCACCCAGATTAAAAACAAAGAATAACTAACCCTTATTTCTAACCATTAATACTTTACAAAATTCCCAAAGTTTCGTAAACATTCGAAATCCGAGCGGTTCCACTTAAGCAACGACTCGAGTCACCTATTCCTCCAATAATGCCGTAATTTTTCCACTCGTCTATCTCTCGACTACGGCAAATAAACGCAGAGAGATAAACAACAATTTTCGCCACGTTCCGTGGCTGACATTTGGACGCGTAAAAGGAGGTGAAAGGACACGGTGCGAGTTCAGCTTTTTGGACTAGTATACCGATGTATGTGTCCGTCCGTGTGAGCGCTCCCATCGCTGAGCGTTTCAACATCGGTGTCCCCGTGGAAATTCACGAGATGGTTGGGATCAAGGCCGCGCAGAAAGTGAGCAACTTTCGCGTTCCGATGGTGCGCGCGTGACCCAAAACACCGCTCGAGTTATCAAGCCCATGTGACGCTGATACCGTCCTCTCACCCCGCGATAAAGGCAGCGTATAAATTGCCACCCGGCGTATTTTTAGTCTCGTGCAACAATATCAACGTCGGCGAGCGTCTCGAGTTCGACGCGCATGTCTTCAGCGAGGTCTTCGGATAATGAACGAGAGAACCTTGAGAGATCCTTCGAGGCTCGTTGGGATTTTCGTCTGTGTTAGTCTTTTTGGCAACTATAACAGGCGTGACTTGGGACTGTAGTATCAATTATAACAGCTGCGACAAAGGATTATGTTCTTAATTAGGACGACTGTGGCACAGGACTATTGCGACGTACTAGACTCTACTCTTGGTATACAATTGCGAGGCGAGATTATACTGGCAATTATATAAATTATGCGACGCAAAAATACTTTTTAACTATAACTCTCAACTACACTTCCAAATTGTATCTTCACCTATGCTTCTCAACTACATTTTCAACTATACTTCCCAATTATGCTTCCCTACTATATTTTCAACTATACTTCCCAACTATATTTTCAACTATATTTTCAATTATACTTCCCAACTATATTTTCAACTATACTTCCCAACTATGTTTTCAACTATACT
>NC_071982.1:12613353-12616076 GCF_026283585.1 Hylaeus volcanicus
CAACTATATTTTCAACTATGCTTCCCAACTACATTTCCAACTATATTATCAACTATAATTCCTAAGTATATTTTCAAGTATACTCTCCTGCTATATTTTCAACTATACTTCCCAACTATGCTTCCCTACTATATTTTCTTCTATGCTTCCACATTATTTTTTCAACTACATTTTCAACTATGCTTCCCAACTATATTTCTCTACTACATTTTTCTTATATTTCTCATCTGCAAAGTGCAACTTATATTTTCCAACCCTGTCCACTATATAGTCCACTATATTAATCATGTCTAAGGTCAATACCACTAGACTTTTTCGTGCCAATCCTGCAATCCTTCCGATACGATCTCTGTCCACCAAGGAACTGACCACATCCACCAACGCGATCGAGAAACGATGTAAATCCCCGAGGATCGTCGATCGTCGATTATGGGTACAGATACCGTGGAGCCCACCCGCGATAATCGTTAGCCGTTTCGCAGCAATTAGTGCATCGATAACGACGCGCACCTCGCACAGACTCCGCAACGCGAGTGAAACAGGGCGATCAGAGACGCGCGATTAGGATCTATCGATCCCACCGTCTCCTACCTCGTTATTGTTGTCCTGGACGTCTTCGAGCTGCAGATCCTCGCTCTTGCACCGGCCATTCTGCTGCGGCTTGGCGACTTGCTCGTCCGCTTTGTTCCCCAGCGACGCCATCGTCGTCCACGGTTGACTGTAACAAAACGAGTCCTGGTAATGTTCTAGCGATTCCCGTAGGAGCATTGCGATCGAAGCGGATGGGAGAAGTAGAAAGTATTGTCGATAAAAAGGTAATTAAGGTAAGGGAATTACGAAGAAATCTTTACGATAAGACGAAGAAATCTTTACGATAAGACGAAGAATAGCGAGAAAAAATTGATTGGATTTATCTCTTGTAATTTATGGCCTCTTGATAAGAGAGTAGATGTAACTTCTTAAAATGAAAAGCTGTCTTGGTTGGGGATCAATTTATCAATACAGTAAGTTGTGGTAATCGTTTCTAACGATTTCGTAATCTAGGTTCCATAGTCTATCTATCGAGCATATCCTATTTACCTAACGAAATAGCGAAGAGTATCGTCGTAAACTACTAACACAGATAAGTTTAGACGTGTAATCTACCAATATTGAAACTTACTAGAGCGGAAGTCAAAGGGAGATCACGAAAATGTTAGTCACCGCGCTCGCCAGCTAAGAGTACCATTCCGCTTGTAAATAACGTGCGATTTAATTACGTATTATGTTTGCATGCTGTTCGATCGATTAGACACATCACGGATGCTGGGAGGCCGGCCACAGCGTAAATCATTCTTGTTATCATACTTGTAAATTAGCCACGTGCTCTTCCAAATGAGAAAGGAACGAACGTGATCCTCTGATTCGTTAAATTTGTAAAAATACGAAAATCGTAACGCGCTATGAGAAATATCGAGATCACGTTGCTTTATGAGTAACGTGAAAATTGCAAAGGATTATTCTTTATCTATGGTTTATTTTCGTCCCCTGTTATTCTCGTACGGCGATGACATAAGAACAGACATCTAATCATTTTTATTCTCTTTGGCTCGACTTTCAGAAGAAAGAAAAACATTTCACTCAACTTGAACTACGCTAGTCAGCCCGAACGGTCCATTTATTTTTATCGTGAGGTCGTTCGTGCGTTTTTCAATGAAAAACAATGTTATCGTAGGCGGAAATGTAGCGCAATTTATTAATTTTGTTTGCCAAGCATTGCCTTCAGCAGAGATCTCATTAAGAGGGGTTAAGGGTTCTTTTTTCTTTTTTTTTAATCAAATATTGTAGAAATAGCGCACTAACCCAGTTTTTGGTTAAAAAATTGTAAATTGTTAACAAAAATGAAAGTTTACATTAAATAAAAAAAATCGCTACGTACTTCTATAGCTAACAGTATATATATACTATCTTAAAAACTAATATAAATCGGCTAAATACATTAAGGGTCAATGAATTCGACATGAAAAACACTATCTCATGATTCCCCCCAAAATATATAGTTCCATCTAAAAAAAAAACGAAAGTTCACCATCATATCTTTTAAATTAATAATATCAAAAAAATTTCGTTTTTCGCCACAATATAGAGCCCATGTATCCTGCAATTTACATATAAACAATTCTTTCGTATCATCAATAGTTATTGAAATATGCGTCTGTCACACTTTAGCATGGACACCCTGTAGCGTTGACAAGGGATGGATCTAATTGGGGATATTGTACGATGAATTTCATTGTTTGTCTCACAAACACAGTCGTACATATTAATAGTGACCAGGTGCTATTATTAATACTTTACTCTTTACGACTTTCTGTCTACTGTAATATTACCTTTAGGAATTTTCATGGTCGTTTTATTTCTGAACTCACCCCGTGGGAAGATAATATTTTCAAAACTTTTTTAAGGCTTTTTTAAGGAGTCCTGACTTTATAGGTCCCTAGACGAAGGTAAAAGTAATTAATAATGATGCATCATTTCCGTTATACCAGTGGAATAATTCCTATCGCTAAGTAATCGTTAATCGTGTTACCCTGTATACGTGCCCACGTTGCACCCCAGGGCCTCAAGATTAAATATGAAAACCCAAAAACTGTTGACGACGATTGGTTAACTGAGTTCCTACCTACCACAGTATTATCAATAAGTAGAGTCTTTTTACAAATAGCTGATTCAATCGTGCTGCA
>NC_071982.1:12616086-12617136 GCF_026283585.1 Hylaeus volcanicus
CTTGAATGAAAAGTATCAGGAAGTGAAAAGTAATATTTTTCGTCGTTATTATTAGCTTGAAACATAAATATTTGGGTCAATTCGATTAAATTGGACTAACTGGACTTACAAAACGAAATAATTTTATAATTGATTCATCCATTACAGAATTATGTGTGAACACTAAACGTAAGAGGAATAAAGTTATCGAAATATGAACCTGCTAATTCTGATATCGTAACTGAACGAAACTTCTAAACGGTCCTAAACGAAAAGTCTAGCTCTATCCGTGTCTAAAAAGGTGTCAGATTACTAATTCCGGTCAGCTTAAGTTGTAAAGATCGATTTCCAACCGATTTTACGACCTCACAACGATTCCTACCAGCAAATATACGTAAATATTTATCTCACCGAGCGTTACTTTCGTTTCCACAATAAGATTCGTTCTCGACGAAATTAAGTTTCCGGATGGGTCACGAACGACCCATCAGAAGACAAACCTGCCAGAGGTCATCACGAGGGACGACCTGGGATCCTCGTGGGAATCCTTACACGAGCGTTGTCTCGACGTTGGAACGAAGACTCCTCGATACCCCCGATACTCTCGAAAGTCTCGCGAACGGATCGCCTCCGGTCTAATTGTTAAGCAGCCTCACACAGGCGCCAAGTGGCTTCCAAAACGCAACAGAGGGAAGCAATCAGCGTATAATCGGAATTAATTGTGAAACACGAGCGACACTGTCAACGACGCATTATATTTACTAACGATGGAATCTCGTTTTCTTTCTGGATAAATATCGTTTTCTATATTGTCAGTGAGTGAGGAATGTTATTTATTGCTATTGCTATGACGTAAACGAGTGATACTATTTAATTGATACCGAGAAAGTGCTGGAGCAATTTTTTTTTTTTAATGAAAAGCTTTTGGAACACCAAGTGGCTCAGGGCATCATCTTCAATCGTGCTTGTGTGTACTTTTGATTTAATCGAAGAATATCTGTGTTTAAACAGAAACCATTCTTTGAAAATAAGAAAATCAGTGCTACGTTAAAAACTACACTCTGAGAACAA